>NW_028113454.1:0-32162 GCF_964273705.1 Natrix helvetica
CTTTAAGAATGTATATTGCGAAAATTTCTCAATACTTGTTTTTTTTAAAAAATATTCCGTTTTTTTATTACTTCATTTAGTAAAAAATGAAAGAAAGAACAATGAAAATACACTAAGAAGAATATATTATGTGTAAAATTAATGAAAATGAACTAAAAAAAGAAAAAAAACCTGAACTGATAACAGTTAGCATATTATAAATGCTGTATTATTGCTTATTCTTTTCTGTTTGTAATAAGAATGCCCCAAGAGTCTAATAACAGGTTCAGTTTACAAATATTTCATGCTGTCTTTGGCTGGATCTTGTTTCTTTTTCCAGCACAGATGATCTTGGCAAACTGTAAATTGAAGCCAGAGCTGCAACAATTTTTCAACACATTAGCAGCAAATTTAGTGCTTAAGATGAAGAGATAGCAATCACATTAGGTTCAACAGCGGTGAGAGGGATGGCGTGAACTGTAGAAGTTCTGCAGAAATCTTTATCAGCTTGTTTCAGCTCCATGTGGTAGCATTTGCCATTTCACTTCTCAAGCAAAACATGCCAGCTTGTATGTTAGCTTTGTGACATACACTAAGAAGAATCAATCATTAACTTTTACAGTCCTAGCTTTAGCAGGTTATGAATATTGAACTGTGTCATCTGTAGTTTATTGTCACTCTCTTGTCCTGAGACCTAAGGCTAGGATCTTTAGGTTTTTTTCAGGACGAAGTTTGCCTTTAGTCTTGGAATGGCTGCACTTCCAAAAATTGGAAAAAGGAAACTAGGTTTGATCTTGTGCCGTTTGATTAAAATTAAATGTAGAAATTATTTTTCTTCAGGCATTTCTTTCATAATTTACTGCTTCAGTTTACATGGTAGCTTTTGGAAGTCTCAGTGGGCTGTATCCAAGGCTTTTAAAAGGGCTGAATGCAACCTTGGAGACTTGGATCGTGCATCATTGCATGTTTTGAGTGCTTTAATTCTGTCTTTTTTAATAAAATACATGAATGAACTGGTCCTATTTATTGGATCATCTACACTTTAAAATACTGAAAATGAGCTGTTTCCCATGTAAACAGGTTCAGAACTGAAAGTGTATGTTGCTGTCTAAACAGTCTAGATATTTACATTTTAGAATTAGCAGGCAGCTTAAGCAATATTGCCAGTTACTATTTGAAAGGCCAGGGCTGTATGTGGTCCCAAAGCAGACATAGAATTAGTGTACTGAAGCCTAATGTACTTGATGGTTAGACATAGCCATCATCAATATCAAATGGACTTTTCTGGTACCTTGTACAATAAATAATAGATAAGACAAAATAAAATTAGACATCACATTACCAAAGTGGGAGTTATATATTACATATGGAAATAAATGAGCTGTAGTCCACTTCGGTTCAGTGATGCTACCCAGGAGCTAGAAAATAATGTCTTCAGAAAAATCTCAATCTTAACAAGAATCTTAATCTTGAAGTATTATGTAGTGATTTGATGTAGCTAACATTTAATCTACTTATTTGCTTAATGGAATACTTTCCCATTTCAGCCTGGTTAATAACTATCTCAGTAGTACTGATAAAAATCACCTCCCCGTTCAGGTAAGGACTTTGATTGTGGATCTTTGCTGTTACAGACATTTCAGCCTCATACTGAATGTCAGGAAACATCCACTGCACTGTAGGACAAGTATGACAATTTTGGCCCAGGTGGCTATGGGTTTTAGGATCTTTCCCCACAATTACAGACTATCCACTCAAACCTGAATCTGCAAGATTTTTCTGTTCCTATCACCAGTGTTTCTCCTCTCTGTTTGGTTCATCTGATCCCCCCCCTCCCAATGTATGGGGTAAAACAAAACTAACCTATTTTACATGCATTGAAGTTACAAGTAACACCCCTAACGAAAGAAGACTCCGAGTCTTGAGTTTCCTCAAAGTTCCATTTTATTAGAGATGTCATATTGGCACATGTGAGAAAACCTGAATCTGAAAATTTCCGGTTTCCCCCCACCCAAATGAAAGTTCAAGTCCCTGCCCAGCACCACATGACCCAATCAGGCACCGTCCCAACTAGAGATGCCTCCCAGTCATACCACTCCAGATGCAGGGCAAGACATCTTTGACACTCTCAGAAAGGAATGTTATTTTGACTACATCTATCACATTCCATATAATTCCCCCTCCCAATTTCCCACAGCATTAAATGTGGCAGGTCTGATGGCCCAATGCAAAACATGACTTCCAGGCCTGACATTACCATTGGACCATGTTAGAATAAGAGGAAAACTAGCATTATTAGAAGATTAGAACAGCTAAGGATGTCTTAGGTCACTTTCTAATGATCTAGGGACAAATGTAGGAAACATAATGGAGATCAGGTAGGAAAAGAGGAGGTTGCTAGTGCATGTTTGTGTCTTGGTGAGAACATGTCCATGCATGGAAAATTGTTTGATAGACTTCTAAGGAAGCCCAAGTTTCCCTTGAAAATCGCTAGCTATGCTGCATCCATTCTTAAAGCTAAACTACGGCATTCAGAATTTTGATCTTTTGGGCTTCAGATTCATGCTTTCCAGTGGTGGGATTCAAATTTTTTTACTACCGGTTCTGTGGGTGTGGCTTGGTGGGTGTGGGTGGTGGGCGTGGCAGGAGAAGGTTACTGTAATATCTCCATTCCCATCCCACTCCAGGGGAAGGTTACTGCAAAATCCCCATTTCATCCCGATCAGCTGGGACACGGGAGGCAGAGAATAGATGGGGGCGGGCCCAGTCAGAGGTGGTATTTACTCATTCTCCGAACTATTCAAAATTTCCACTACCAGTTCTCCAGAACCTGCTGAATACCACCTCTGATGCTTCCCCATTTCTTTTTTCGTTGGTTGCCCAAAGTCTGAATATTAAAGATCAGGCCGAAGAAACATTTTATGCAATAGTATATATTAGTACTTTTATAATATTCTTGCAACATAGAAATTGCTATTTTCCTTTCTAAATACTCTCCTCCCCGCTTCCTATGGGACTTTTATGTCTGTTTCAACACCAAGGAGAAAGCGTAATCTGCTCTTTCTTTCCTATCTCATTTTTACTTTGCAAAAGGGGCTTTTCTGTTGCCATGAAACATATATTACATGGGCTTGCAGGCAATATATTGTTCAACTTTCATATTTAAAAGCAAAATGCTTTGTTGCTGTTTATCAGTCTAGTTTGTATATTGCCAGGTTTGGCAGATCACAGTTTTAGCAATAAGGCTGTTGTGCCTAGAGTAAAGGGCAACTGTTGTTTTCCGTTGTGTTGTGATGTTTTGGAATAAGAGATAATCCTCTAAAATAAAGCACATCTGGCAATCCAGTCTGTTGTCTGCAAATGAATCCATCAGCTCTGAGTTGGACAGTTGCCATTGAACAGTTGTGAACTGAAAAAGTGTTCTGTGAACTGATATATGGCCACACCTGAGCTTTACTGCACATACTGTATATCAGGGGTGTCCAAACTTGGCAACTTTAAGACTTGTGGACTTCAACTCCCAGAATTCCCCAGCCGGGGAATTCTGGGAGTTGAAGTCCACAAGTCTTAAAGTTGCCAAGTTTGGACACCCCTGCTGTATATACAGCCTTCACATCAGAATGAATTCTTCCAAACGATGCACAGTCTTCCATAGTATGGCATGTGCTCTTCCTCCTTTGCTTAAGCTTTTTGAACTGTAGAAAGCTCAACAAAAGGAAACACATTTTTTCTTTCTACATAAATAAAATAAATTCTGCTGCAATTCAAGCACAGCTCATGTAGGGTTTTTTTTGGCAACAAAAATGTTTTGCTATTGCTCTTCATGGATTTTTTAACAAAAGCTTCTGAATCTAGCTTATCATACCGGAGCATCCCTTCTAAGTATGGAGTAGATCAGGTCCTTCTTAATTTCTGAATCCAGATAAGATCACATAGCAAAATAAATTAAATTATTAAATTAAATTGATTATCTTTGAATTCCAAGCACTCTTTTGAACTGGAGGATATTCTCCTTTCTTTCTGAATTTTTGTTGAAGTAACGCTCTCTCATGTTCTGCTAAGATCCAATGGAAGGACAGAAAAATCTGTCTCCCTTCTCAGGACGATCGCTGAATATATCTCTGAAGAAATATAAGCCTGCTTAGAATAGATAAAAGATTGAGAACTCAAGGATCATCATTTTTTTAAAATGTTCTGAATGATTATAACATGTTCTTATAAATCCTTACAAAATGCTCATGCTGTAATCCATATCTAAATTTGGCCATTTTGGAGGCCGATATAGAATGCAGTTTTTTAAAAGCCAGTCATGTCCTTTTAGGTAGAGTTGTATTTTTTGGGTCAAATAATGTTTACTTTCCTCTGTATCCTTTTGGGTTGCTCCTATTCTGCTTTGGAAGATTGGGTGACTCTCCAGAGCAGACTTGAAGAAAATAAGTGGGGTGGAAGAAGGAAGAGAGTGAAGCGAAGATATGTACAAAGAGTCAGGTTGCATAATTTTAAATGTAGTAACATTATTGTAACAACTCTGCCTTAGAAAATTGAATGATCTTTGGATCCAGGTGGTCTTTGATATTCTTTATCACGAGGGTAGAAGAGTTCCAATTACCTCTGGAAGCTCTTACTTTTGTATATAGAGAATGCCACATCTCCCAACAGTGACCAGTGTCTTGGCTTTGCCATTTTAGCTTTTAATAATAACTCCACATGTTATTTTCTTTATTTGTGTTCTGGCTGCTTACATAATATGATCACCGTACTGGATCTGTTGTCACGTGGCATTTTGCCAGATCCGACTCTACATCCAAGTAGAGAACAGAACATGCTAGATTCGTGATGCCATGTGGAGCCATTTCTGAGGGCACACGAGGCGTTGCCCTGTCAGCTCCAGCGTGCATCTGGTTTGTGCATTGGGTTGTTTTTCACCCTCTGGAAGCTTCAGTCCGTTCCCAAACTTCCCTAGAAAGCCTCTGGAGCCTGGGGAGGGCGAAAAACAGACCTGCCGGGTCCACTGAATGTCAGAAATGGGCCATTTTTGGCTTCCGGAGGGCCTCTGGGGGGCATGGGAGGCTGTTTTTGCCTTCCCTGGGGTCCAAGAAAGCTGTGTGCGCATGCACGGGGCATAGGGGAGGGTCATGTGTGCATGTGCAGGGGGAGGCATTAAATTATGGGGGCACATGAGCACGCCCGTACTTTTGGCACCTGGGGCAAAAAAGGTTTGCCATCACTGTGCTAGACTGTATTGCCTACAGGACTAGCCAATTATATTCAGACCTCTTATTGTATAGTTGCTTCACCCAAAGGAATTGTCCCAAAGTTAAGGATATCCAAGCTAGTCAACTATTTTATATATTGGGCCACTTCACAGGCAGCAAAAGAAAGTTAGTGATGGCAGAGCTGCTTTTCCTCTCCTAACAAGCACTGGTAACTCTGAGGAAGAACAGTTGCCTCCATGCCTTTGTTAATGAACTTTCTGTATGGTTGGCAGGATGCTGAATTGAATAGAGCATTGATCTGATCAGGTTGGATTCATGAATGTGGAGGACAGTACATTAAGTCCACATCACCTATCAACTTAATTTAAGTGCTTGAAATAACACATCTGCCTCCAAAGATTTTTGAAATATTGGTGACAAAGTTCTTCCAATGTGTAACGGTGTGTGAGAATAACCTTGGAAAACAGGCAGAGGAGGAGACACAGCCTAGGTTATGGTAATACAAGAGATGTCTCAGGCTGTAGAAGGAATGGGGAGCACGGGAAGCATCTCAGAAGGACCCTCCCTAATTCTTTGGAAGGCAAGGGTGAGAAACGAGAAGTGATTTGAAACTTGCAAGCTATGTAACCTTACAATAAAAGTAGTGTTAGATTCATGGTTTTGGTTTCTCATCTGGACTACCTTGAAGGGCTAACACTGTGAGACCTCAAAGCTAGCTTGGTATCAGGCTTTAATAGATTTAAACCAAAATCCATTAGTTTCCCCAGGATCAAATCATACCAAATCTAATCTCAATACAATACAGTACAATACAATACAATACAATACAATACAATACAATACAATAGCAGAGTTGGAAGGGACCTTGGAGGTCTTCTAGTCCAACCCCCTGCCTAGGCAGGAAACCCTATACCATTTCAGACAAATGGCTTTCCAACATCTTCTTAAAGACTTCCAGTGTTGGTGCATTCACAACTTCTGGAGGCAAGCTGTTCCACTGATTAATTAACCCAAGATACATGAAGTGAAAGGAATGGGATAACAAGGACTTCTCCAACTGAACTTGCATTGGCATCCTTCAGTCTCAAAAGACTATGGTATCGTGCTCTGGAAAGAGGTAAAGCTGAAGTGTCGTCTCCAGAGTACGAGGCCTGGGTAGATTAATATGGAGGATAGATTACTACCCAAGCAGCAGATCCCCCTTCTCCATGTCGCTGAAATAGTCAATGGAACGGCAGAGCCGATACGATTGGTTCCAGCTACATCGCAGGAGTTACCAGAATGTGGTTGTACACAGTTACGAACTGCTTCCAGGACTCTGGCTCTGGATTTTGCCTCGAGGTTGACTCCTGAAGCCTTTTCCAGTAATGGATATAGCCACAAGGCAGTGGAGGTTTGTAATCAGAGTTTCCTTCTCCTAGAAGATAGTTCTGCTGCTTTATCTGCCATTGGGGCGTAAAGCACTCTTCCGTCTTCAAAACTCTTGATTGTCTTCTCCTGTAACCCTGGAAAGGAGCTCTTACGAAGTGCTACCAGCTGGGCCAGCTGGACCAAGGTTTTTTTAAGGAGATGTTACTCTTCCATCACTCACCTTTTGTCCTGGCTTGTGACAGGCAAAGCCTGGCTTCCCAAATGTTGGGCCCAGAATGGTGGGTTTCCAACTGAACTACTTCCCTTCTAAAAACAAAATGAAATGAAATCCTAAAATGAAAGGATCAAGACTTTTAAAAATTTCTTATTAATGGCTTTTCTCAGAACTAACAAGAAGGTGCATAGTTTTATGGTAATTGCTTATTTTATTAGTGTTTTTAGGAAACTGCTTTCAGAATGCTTATCAGCCTGAGAACTGACCCCTTACATCAGGGTTAGATTTGCTGGAAATCAACGTAAAACAGTCACATCATCCCAATATGCTGATACTCACTCAATTCTTGTCACTCTTCTTATTCCCCCAGTAGCCTGACTGCCTTGAATATAAGAATTGGGAAATTCAGTAGTGGCATTTTGGTCTATATAGAATATCATTCACATATGTAATTAAAGTTGAAAATTCATGGAAGGATTTCAGAATATGGCAGCAGGAGAAGCCTCCTTCCCTTACAGGCACAATTATATCCTCAGATGTTAGTGTAATTATTGATGTAAGTCTTCCCAAGCATATTTGCAGGCATAGCAAGTCTTTGGAAGAACACTTACTTTTTTATGTGGCAGATGTTGAAAACTATAGTACTACATTGCAAAAGAGAAGAGGACAGCTGAATAACATTTATGAAACATATTTTACTGAGTGGAAAGTATTTGTGTTGTTGATGTGCAAGTTCTATGTATAATTGCACACATATGCAAGCACACATGTTTATTCAGTTATTTCCATTTCCATTAATACATGTTATTATTTATGGGTAATAGTGTGATCCAGATTGGTCATTCTGGGAACAGATGGTACCCTTTCCATTTATGGAAAACACTAGGATTCAACAGAGGCTTTCCACTGGAATCAGGCTAAGTAATATAATTTTCCTTGCCACTCGAGTTGCTCTGGAGAATCCCTGGTCTGGATGAAGTTTTCCACAGAGCATATTGCGACAAAGAAGGATTAAAATTGTTTCCATCAGATCCGGCTCACACTTTCCTTATTTTGAACTTACTAGTTTGTAGTTCTGTTTTCTGTAACTGTTGCCTCCTTGGTGAATGATTAATTTGTCTGAATGACAGCTCGCAGGAATTTCCTAGAATTTTTGGATTTATTTTGGTCTAGAAGTTCATAGCTTCGCAGCTATGAACTTTCCAGCTATGGTTAAGTCTGTCCATGTATTATGAGATGGAGTTTTCCTTGGGTCATCTGACTGTTACTTGTGTTCAAGTATATGCCCCACCAGTCTTCTGCCTGCATCACTTACTGCATCGGCATCGTACACAAACCAATTAAAACTCTCCAAAACAATTTAAATAAACCAAAATACCTAGTAGTCCAAAAAAAAAAAAGGGGGGGGGGAAATCTACAACATGTGTAAGCACTGTGACAATCACTATGTAGGAAGACAATGTGGTGACAGTATCTTGCACTTCTGTTAAGTACCCACAAGAATTTCTTATCGGTATGTTTTAAATTAATGAAAGCATAAACTTGGAAGCTGTCCATGAATCACTATTTCATGGACAGTATGAATTGTAGTCCATGAATTCCCTTGTTCTATCAGCCTATCATCCTGTATTCAAAGGTGATGGCTCAAGATGGCTCAGGGTGGGGTTTCTTATCATTAAGGCACCCTATAATGTTTGTCTCAGCAGCTAATAAACATCAGAACACTGTCTCTAAATATGGAGGGCTGATTTACCTAGATTCCTAATAAGCATGAATAGACTTACTGCTATTGAATTTGTCTCTTTTGTAAGCCATCAAAGTTATTGACTACTGCAATATCTCAGGGAAATGAATTCCATGAACAAATGAGTTCTGTAAATTAATTACACGTTTCGTGCATTTCTGTAAGTTAATAAACATAGCTGATTGCCCAACCTCATCTTGAAAATCTCTAAGGAAAGACATTCCACAGCTCAACAATTATTCTGTTGCTGAATTGTGTAAAGTCAGAATTTTTTTCTTCATTTTTCCGAACTAAATTTTGAACTTCTGTAGGAGTGGGAATAGTAGCTCATCTATTTTCACTGTCTAAGCATGTGTTCTCTTCCTACTTCTCTCCTTTGCCTCCCTTATTTACTTTGCCACCCATTCCCACAGGCTCTAGATGGCTAACAATATACTGCAAATATATATATATATATATACATACATACACACACACACACACACACACACACACACACACACCATTGGTGTATATATATATATATACACCAATATATATATATATATATATATATATATATATATATATATATATATATATATATATATATATATATATATATACACACCAGAAAGCCTGCAATTCGTGTGTGTGTGTGTGTGTGTGTACACACCTCACCAAGAAATATAAATGCGTCCAACTCCATATTCAAATCACAGAACAGACTTTTGTACAACGTAGGTCTTCAGCATTTTCCTGAGGCCTCAGAAGGATGGGGTGGTCTAATTTCTACAGAGAGGGAGGGCAGCTATTGGAAATACTTCTTTTTGTTGTTCCGTCATGTGGCAGCCCTGTAAGGACAAGATCTATAGGACGTTTATTGCATTTTAACTGGTTGGATGGGGACAAATGAATACAGGAAAAGGCAGTTCTCAGATAATTGGGTCTGGACCATGAGAAGTCTCAAAGATAGCCATCACATAGAATTACATCTGGAAATCAACTGATTACCAATGCAGCTACCGAAGCAGCAAAATCATCAGCTTCCATTATTCATTCTTCCTGCGATATCTATAGAAATTCCTCCTTCCTTTCATCCACAATAAACCGTGGCTATGGATGGTTTTATGGTGGAATGTAGTCTGGATTCCCAAGAGAGAGGAGTTGCATTTCAGAGGGCCAAGAGATAGCAAAGTTTAGATAGTTTGGCTGGGAGAAAATGGGCTAAAACATCACCTCCTTAGCAATTCTCAAAGTGTATTTTTAATAATGCAAGTATAGATTTCTATCCATAGATGAAAAACAATTAAGGAAACTGCTTGGAAATAAGTCTATATGTCATTTTTGGTTTTTGGCGCCTGGCAGGACTAAAACCTAATTCTCTCTGTTGTCATTCCAACATCTTAATCTCCACACTACAGTGGCTCTCAAAATGTAGAAAATTGAACACTTAGAGTAATTAAACACAGTATATAACATTTGTTGCTCTACTTAAAATATTAATTCAATTTATTAGCTACTGATTCTTAATTTTGTTTCTAATGAAGAACTACCTTTTAAAATTTCATTATCTTCATGATCAAAAACACTTATTAATATTTTATCATCTTCGGCAATTGAAGCAAAAAGCATTGAACAAGATCCACTAATTTCCTGAATTCTTCCATGCCAGTAGATATTGCTATGTATACAGAATGTACCTTTGGATATTCTTATTCTTATTAATCATTCAGTGCATATAGAACCATAAATGAATGAAAATAGTATGTGTGATTTATAGCTTGTACATTTGCATCTGTGTGCATGTATATGTATATATGCAACGCCCTGTGTATGCAATAAATGATTCTTGGGATAGTGAGATTAAGAAATAAACTTCCTTAAAATGTAAAAATAATGTCTTTTATGATGAGTGAGTCCAAATATGTTGCCTAAGAGAATGTGTATGTGTATGTGTGTTAAATTTTTAAAGGTAACCAACCTTCATCTTTCTATTTGTAATGCTTAAACAGCAAGCGTGTTTCCTTTATGCATCTTTAAGGACCCTAATGTTAGACCATTCTGAGATGGAACTGATTATTCATACCCAATTGAATATAAAGAGTACACTGTGAATAGTGACATAAATACTAGATGTATTCAGATGCTGTTGAAACCAGAACCTTTTGAATGTTCTGGTTAAATTTAGCCCCTACTAATGTCTCAATTGACATTTCCAGGATAAATCGTATACATGTACAAGAACATGTGGAGAGGCTTCCACTTAAATCAGGTGAATGCCAAGTCCTCTTTAGTATTCTGTACATATGTAGGCTTTCCCTATGCAGATATTAAGACAGCAACATAGGCAGAGGGGTTATCTGAAAAACTGCGTTGGTCATTGTATCTCCCCTTTGGAATAGCATCCACCTCAAAGACCTGTGTAGGTTTCCATCTTACCAGCATTGAAGCATTCTTTAAAAAGACTTTCCCCCAGGTTTATGGTTAAGATAGATGGAGGGCCCCTTTTGATGAACAGAACAGAACAGAATCGAACAGAACAGAATAACAGAATAAATGAACTGAAGGAGAATGTGAAAAGATGGTTTTGTTCCCTTTGATGCTAATTTTATAGAGTTTTGTTTTTTCTTTATGGAATTGTTGCTTTTCTACCTTTGTGACTTTGCTCAGGGCTGTCTAGAATTGGATGTTTATTAAATAAATTTAGAAAATTATTCCTTCTCCTCCCTTATTAAAGTTACATTAAAATACCGTTCTTCCCATGTTCAACCACTCTTAATCAGCAAATCCACAAATCACCAGTTCATTTTCAGTCTTTAATAAAAATACTTATTGTTTTATCGGTGATCAAACTTGCCACTGGGTATCTTATGTAAGATTTTCTATAAATATAGAGTTCTTGTGGTATTACTCAGGTAATACTTACAGTAAATGTTGGTGTTTTTTTTAACGAAATTAAGAACAGTACAAATTTAACAAAACAAATGGTTTACACGTAAACAAGGCATTGTCGATTTCTACCAAATTCCGGCAGTACACAATGCCTGAATATATTTTTTTCTAAATTCAGAAATAGAATTCCTTATTCCGTAGTGCTATGATAAAGTTTCTTTCAAATGTAGATTTACAGAAAGAGCCAAATGCACTTCTATTGCATTTCTACACACACAGACCAATTAAAAATTAAATTAAAAAATAAAACGTATTTCCAAATACGTCATTGATGAATACTTGGAATCTAGGAATGTTTCTAATAGTATTGGTGCAGCAGAAAATGCAGCTGTGATAGGGGAAGAACAAATAGTACATTCAGTTTTGCTACTGCTGAACATTTAAAGTTGATGGTAAAGTTCTTAGTGTTTTATAGCTTTAACTTCGCATAATATGTTGGATAGTTTATTGTTATTTAATAACTTTGGTTCTTAAGAGACCGAATTGATGCATTTATAGGTTATAAATTATAAATATAAATTCAACGTGAACACTTCTTTTGGGGAAATCAAGCTTTTATCAATTTTATCATTTTTTTCTTTTTCAAAGTCACTTTTTCAAATATTTGAATTAGGCTTTGAATGTAACCTCAGAGATTCCCAGAGATTTGTATGACTCCTATCCTAATGACAATTGGTTGTTTCTTGGAAAACAATGCTTTTTATAGTCTTTAGGCTTTTTTTACTGGTAGTATAGATACTTCTAGTCTGCTGTAATTTTTTCTATATATGTTGTTTTTGTTTTTTAATTGCAAGGGAGCCAAAGTTATTAAGAAATTGGGTGGCCTCAAAATGTAATTTAATGAATTAACCTCACTGCATGGAAACATATACATTTTGATTATGTGAAAATTTTCATTAAATAATTGATCTGTCTCTCTCTCTCTGTCTCTCTCTCTCTCTGTGTGTTTGTGTCTCCCTAGTTTGTTTATTGTATTGAGAAATGAGTGGTTAGAAATGTTAAGATGGAGACAACGTGCCCTAGCTAAACTGAACTGAACCTAGCTGTTCTTTATAAAGTAGAAAGCCAGGGTGGGGACAGCGAGATGGTACTTCTCTTTGTGATGGCATTTTGATGCAAGCCAAACCCTTATATACAGAATCACTATTTCCACTTTACGTCACCAGAGCAAAGAAAACCATTTACTTCTGCTATATGTGCCATAATTAGGGCTTTCTCGTGTTCATACAGTAAAAAAAGGGTTGAACTCATTCCTTCTTTAAAAAAAAAGGAAAGGAAAGGAAAGGAAAAGAAAAAAGAAAGCTGGGTTAATTGTATAAAGACGAGATGGTTTCCTTTGTAAAATATTTCGTGAGGCGGTATGATGATTACAACAAAATTGTTCCTCAACAGGATGAATAAATAATCAACATTCTTTTCCTTATGAATCCATATTTTAGTTAACAGGCTTAGAGCAACTTGCAGGATTTCATTTTTTTTTTAATCAGGGAAAGGTGATGAGCTTTGGTCCCCTGGGAATTCAATTGTGAAAACAATCTTAGTTTTGTACATGCTAATATAGATCTGTTATTCCCTTTCCACATCTATTGCAAGACATTTTAAATTGTGGCTGATCTTTTATGCAAATAGCTGTCTTATTAGACGTTGTGGCTGCATGTGCTAATGTCTCAGTGGGTTTCTTGGGAGTTTGCTATCTAACTATCAAAGAGTTGAAATGAATGATGATTACTGAGCAGCTCTGAAGAACAAAGAAAAGTCACAGCAGTTTTAGAGGTATTGGCTGCTACAAAATTAGTGACAGTTTAAAGCACATACACACCTAAGTGCTTCATCTTACTAGCCCAAACTCCTTCTTCTTTAATAATAGCATTGACATTATGATCCATTGAGTATTTTACTGGAAGTTAAAAAAAATTTTTTTCATTGCTGATGTTTTGTGGCAAATATTAAATTGCAGTAAGCATTTTTTTTTTAAAAATTAGCTCTTTCTGATGAATGAAATAAACTATAACTTGGGTATAATACCTATTCATCTAATTGTATGTTTTTATTTCTTTTTGTTCCTCATATGTGAAATTTAAGGTAGGATAAAGAGGGGTGAAATAAAAAAGAATGCATTTATGTTGTTTATTTGTAGTTCCATTGTGTGTGTCCGTATAGATGGATAGATGGTTGGATAGATAGATATATTTTGTATTTATATTGTTATCTATAGTTTGTGTGTGTGTGGGTGTAGGTGTAGGTGTAGGTGTAGGTGTAGGTAGACAGACAGATGGATGGAGAAACAGAATCAGCAGAGGAAATTATAAATGTTCCATACAGAATTTATAAATAGTTTATGAATGATGCTCACAATTCAAAGAAAAGGGGATAAATCTATTAATATCTGCAGTGTATCTTTGAAGAATTAAAAGATAATTAGAGCTTTCAAGGAAGCTATAGTGTAGTCATTTTGAAGGACTGATTCTTTAGAATAATGTTGAAATGCCTTGTTGATGCAGGCATTCATCTGATATTCCATGGTTTAGCGTTGTGAATGGCACTAAATATTACAGATCAAGTTGATTCCTCCTTGTTTTGCTAGTATTCTCTCTTTCTGGCTGGCAGGTGACTGGTAAAACCTTAAAGAAGCTAACATGTGTTGCTTGGGTCATTGAGAAAAAGAGGAGAGAGCTGGACTTTTCAGGAATGTTAGGAAGAAACGATTGGAAAATACAAATACTGTCAGAATAAATTTCATTTTGTCAAGCTATGTAACACATGTAACTTGAAAGAAATAGTTTTCGTTTGTTTAACCACACATTCAGCACCAGTCTATGCTGTTCCTAAGGTTTTTCAAATCTATTTTAAGATTATATGGATTATTTTCTCCATAACCAAATTCTGTCCTGTTTATATTTGCCCTGTATGTATATAATGTATTGATTGATTAGTTATGTTGATGCATGAGGCTTGCATTTAAAATGGCTGTGAAGTTTCTTAAGCATTTTTAATCTTTTGTTATAGAGTTCATAAATACGGAAAAATGGGTAAAAAGGATGCTGCTTCTGCAAAAATACCTATGGATCAGTACAGAAAACAAATAGGTAAAACTTTGTTGGATTTTATCTTTATCCCATCTCATCTTACATAAAAGTTTTGCATTAATACAGTTTCCTAATGAAAACACAGTGAATATTAATATAAATTTGTTTTCTTTTTAAACAAAAATCATGAGAAAACAGAATTGCTATTATGTTTCTACAGTGTTGCCTATATGAAGTCTTTGGATTGGGGTGGGTTATAAAAATGATAAATAAGAATAACTGAATGAATATAGACTGTATATATGCATATACATAAGCACGCACGCAAACACACTCACACATATATATGAATTAAATATTTAATAATAATTGTAATAATAAGCCATATGAAAATGCATTATCAGGCAATCCAGGTATTATATGCTCAGAATAATTTTATGGTCAGTTGGGATAAAGTACAACGGATTCATTGTAACATATTAATTAAATTAATCCCTGATAAGGACAGTTAAGAAGCTGTTGAGGACAGCCACAAAATGGACAAGTGATTGTTTCATTGTGTAGCCAGTCTTCCAACTTCCAATATGAATTCCAAAAGAAAAGGAAAAATAAGGAAAAACAAAAGTAGCAAAAATTTAAAATGAATTTCTACTAATCAAAGAGTCAAAGTCAGAGTATATTTTATGATGCTCTTTCCTGTCTCCTCTGTATGGGCTATAAACCCATTTTTTTAAAAAAAAAAAACCTCTAGAATAAAATGTTGCAGGAAAAGAAGATCACAGCATATTTTTTTTGTTCAGGAGCTTCAGCAACTACAGGATTGAATCTATAGAGTTACATCTGGCTGCTGTTTGGTTTTTCTTTGGTTTGCTGTGAATAATAGATATAAGAGAAAGTGTTCCACAGTTTGTTCCTAGATATACCTTTTCAACTGAAAAGCACAATTAAGATCTAGGAAACTGGAGTTTTCTGTTGTCCATTTTTAATGTCAGATTTCCTTGAAACTCTGTAGATATCGATATGAATGTTTAAAAAGTCATAGTGACTTCTGTACCAACGTATTTATACTTCACCAAAACTGATTTTTTTTATTTGTATGTTTCTGCAATTAATACCCAATCCCACCTTTAATTTACTACATGTTGTTTATTATAATATTTGCATACAAAAAGTACAACAAACTTCAGTGAATCTGACAACTTTTTTGCTGCCTTTAAATGAGTTGTTAGGTTTTTGAACTTGAAAATAGGTTTGAACTTAGCCATTGCTCTCCTGACATGAAAATACTTACTTAGTCATATCAAGTTCAGATGTTCCTATTACCACTCTTTACATATTGTTCCATGTCTACTTTGAGGGAGGCAATTTCAGCAATCCACTCAAGAGTTTGCACCTCTAATTTGATGAAAATAAAATGTGTTGTTTTATCATTAAGCTTTCATAAATCAGAACTGCACTCTGTGTGCATATGAGAGGTGGTATTCAGCAGGTTCTGACCAATTCTGGAGAACTGGTAGCAGAAATTTTGAGAAGTTTGGAGAACCGGTAAATACCACCTCTGACTGGCCCCGCCTCCATCTATTCTCTGCCTCCTGAATCCCAGCTAATCGGGAGGAAATGGGAACTTTGCAGTAACCTTCCCCTGGAGTGGGGATGGAATGGAGATTTTACAGTATCCTTCCCCTGCCACGCCCACTAAGCCATGCCATGCCTACCAAGCCATGCCCACAGAACCAGTAGTAAAAAAATTTGAATCCCACCACTGGTGCATATGGTGAAGTAGACTGAGAACAACAAAAATTCAGGCAATAAAAGACTCCTACAATACACTTTTGAAACAGAGATGTTCATCTCTACTGTACGTTTCATGAATTGACATGAAACGTTGGGATACTTACCTACGTTTGTATAAAGTGAAATTTGCATTGATGATGAAAAATAAGTGTCTCATTCCTATCTTAGACTAGAATATTTTGTTTACACTCACTGCTTGCCCTGGAGGAGCAGATTGTCTTACTCCCCGATGCCTTGAATGCTGGAACAGTATGGTCCAAGGACATGAAGGACCTGCTGGCAACACTAGATGCTAAGTGTCTAGGATGCTACTCTTTCAAGGCAACCTAGACAGTTGGAGAAATGCCCATTAGCCAATTACAATATGCACTAAAGATGATTCTGGGTGACTGGTAATTTTGCAAAGCATCATAAGCTGTCAAAGTTTGCCTCCAAGGCACATCATGGCATATTTTACTGATGAAATTACCAGCAAAAATCTTGGATAAATATTTGCAACTCACTATTGGCTGTTAAACTCACTGTCATGGCTTTGAAGAGAGATACTGTATTTATTTGTTTATGTATCATCACTCTTACATCTTAACTCAGCAGCATTCACAAAGTGAATATAGATAATTGCCTCTGTGAGCAGCTGTGGAAAAGACAACTCTGAGAACTACTACAACTGTGCAAATCCTTTGAAAGAACGGATGTGCACTATATAAGCAGATGTGCATTAAAAAAACCTTCCTTTCTTAAGATCATTAAAACAGCCATATCTTTTTCCACACTTGCACAGTTGCTTCATAATCAGTTACTGTTTGTCTGTGTATTCAGTTAATGAGTCAGTTCTACCAATTTGAATATGGCTGCTTCAATGTTTCAAAGAGATGAGCTTTTATGAGCTTCCGCACAAACACTTTGAAAGGATTGGCATAGCCCTAACGCTTGCTAAAAACAGGGATTGACCCTCAAGCCCATATAATAAGTATGGACTGTTTCCTAAAAATGAGAAAATAATTGTCATTTAATATTGATAGAATAAAAATCTAACAACATGAAAAAGATGTGCAGGATAGCATGCTGATGCTGTGAGTGCCCGATGCAGATGTCTTGACAAACTTGACAGGATCTTGACAAACTTGAACATTGGGCACTATCTAATAAAATGAAATTCAATGGTGAAAAGAGTAAGGTTCTACATTTAGGCAACAAAAACGAAATACACATGTACAGTATAGGTGGAACCTTGCTCAACAGTAGTAACTGTAAAAGGGATCTTGGAGTCCTAGTGGACAACCATTTAAATATGAGCCAGCAGTGTGCAGCAGCTGCCAAAAAAGCCAACACAGTTCTAGGCTGCATCAACAGAGGGATAGAATCAAGATCACATGAAGTGTTAATACCACTTTATAATGCCTTGGTAAGGCCAGACTTGGAATACTGCATTCAATTTTGGTCACCACGATGTAGAAAAGATGTGGATTCTCTAGAAAGAGTGCAGAGAAGAGGCACAAAGATGATTAGGGGACTGGAGACTAAAACATATGAAGAACGGTTGCAGGAACTGGGTATGTCTAGTTTAATAGAAAGAAGGACTAGAGTAGACATGATAGCAGTGTTCCAATATCTCAGGGGTTGCCACAAAGAAGAGGGGGTCAAACTATTTTCCAAGGCACCTGAGGGTAGAACAAGAAGCAATGGGTGGAAACTAATCAAGTAGAGAAGCAACTTAGAACTGAGGAGAAACTTCCTGACAGTTAGAACAATAAATCAGTGGAACAGCTTGCCTCCAGAAATTGTGAATGCTCCAACACTGGAAGTCTTTAAGAAAATGTTGGATAGCCATTTGTCAGTATAAGGTTTCCTGCCTAGGCAGGGGGTTGGACTAGAAGACCTCCAAGGTCCCTTCCAACTCTACTATTGTATTGTATTGTATTGTATTGTATTGTATTGTATTGTATTATATCATATTGTATTGTATGTCTAGAAAATTCCCCTTGTAATGGAGTTTTACAATAGATGAGTTTGGAACACTTCTTAATAACTTTTAATAATTGAACTATTTGATGAAATTTAATTAGGGAAGAAAGTTGTAATTAATCATTCAATGAATTAATCATTATCAAAAAGTGTTCAATGGATGTCCAATTTTGCCATTAACCAATATTGTGATTTAATTACTTGGGGAAACTGATGCTTTTGTTATAGTAGACAGAGCAAAACTTTCAGAACACATACAGTAAACATTAATGGAATAATCGACACAAATTCTTAAACATATAACTCATCTTCATAATAAGAAGTCATCTTCATAAAATGTAGATTAAAAATGCTGCATATAAAATACATACTGTATGCTGTAATGCAACAAATATATATTTGTACCAACTGACTGTTCTTTGTCATAAGATAAATCCAGTAATTCACATTTTAATAAACCACTTCTCTTTTTCACATCCTTGTATTAATTTCACACATACAGTTAGAGGTATATTACTTCTCATTACACAATACTGCATTGTAAGAATGTTGGAATGTATACTATTCTTTACCAAACTCAGGAAGAACTAGTCAGGATCCCTAGTGGATCTGTGATTGGATCATAAATTGATTTGTTTTTGTTCCACTGCCATAGAATTGTATTCTCTAAAGCCTCCCACTGTTATCCAATGTTTTTCCTTAGTTATAAGTAGTACTGAAGAAGGAGATAAAAATTTCCAGTAAATGGCCAAATGCCATGTTTAGCCTTTCATATCTGGACTGTGATATACCTTTAGGCATGACTAATTCTAGGGAAGTTTTCTGCAGATAAAAAAAATAAGGTGCCTTCGAATGCCAATTAGAAGCAAGCATGGATTCCAAATATATAACAGCAAAAAAAGGAATTTTGCAAAATTCTCAGTAAGTTCTTTGCTATGGTATATTACCCACTGCAACATTAGTACTGGTCACAAGATGAGTGGATCAGAATTTTGGGTTATCTCTTAATCTTGGTTTGGCGTTCTCTCTTTTCAGTTGACATAGGACTAGTAGCCTGTTCTTGTGTAGTATTTGACAAATGTATGCTGTAAAACCCACCTTCTTCAGCATATGTTTTGCTAGAACTCTCATCATTCTGAAATGCATGGCTATACTAGTTACGTTGATCAGGAAGTTATTTGACAATTGGAGGAACTAAAAAGGGACCTGCTTTAAATCATGTTAGGACTCCTGCAAGCCTGAATGTGTAGGTTTGTAGGTATTTGTCAATCAGTCTATTAATTGTTGATTTAGAAGTCTCACTGGAGTTTGAATGCTTACATAAGAAGCCAAAACCCAATTGTTATCTACTTAGAATTGATTTGCAGACTATCTAAGTTTCTTCTAACTCTTTATTTAAAGACAAGAGACTCTAGGTCTAGGAACTGTTCTTTGTTGCAGCTGTTCCAGTTAAATCGGTATGTTATTTACTGGGCTGCTAGTTAAATTTTATGATATTCTGCTGCCATCCTTAAAATGATAAATCCCAGTAATTGAACGACGTTACCAAACCTAGACTGGATTTCCAGTTTAAAACAATGAAAATGTCATCAGGAATATTTGTACTGTACATAAAAATGATGGTGTTGTTAACATCTCTTTTGTGAATATCTTTTGAAAGTTAATTTTTGTTTTCTGATTTTGATTTTTAAAAAATGCTTCGTGCTGAACCCTTTCTATAATTACATCAAAGTCAGTTTGGCTTATTTCCAAGTAGATAGGGCTGCAAATATTGAAGACACTCAGCCAACAAAGAGTGGCAATTGCAAGAATGATGAGTAGGATATGATCAGCTTTTTCAAATATGCAGCACAATATCATGTGAATTACAAATAGGTAATGGAAACTTGTAAAGGGACACGGTGGCTCAGGTGGCTAAGACGCTGAGCTTGTCGATTGGAAGGTTGGCAGTTCAGCGGTTCGAATCCCTAGTGCCATGTAACAGAGTGAGCTCCTGTTACTTGTCCCAGCTTCTGCCAACCTAGCAGTTGGAAAGCACATAAAAATGCAAGTAGAAAAATAGGGACCACCTTGGTGGGAAGGTAATAGCGCTCTGTGCGCCTTTGGCATTTAGTCAGGCCAGCCACATGACCACAGAGACATCTTTGGAAAGCGCTGGCTCTTTGGCTTTGAAACAGAGATGAGCTCCGCCCCCTAGAGCTGGAAATGACTAGCACATACCTTTATCTTTCATGGAAACTTGTAATGGAAACTTCATATTCTTCATTTGTAGGCAGACTACACGGACAGGATAGTTTGAATTCAGCTTAAAACAGTTGACTTTGTATCTGCAGGCTTACAGTATTTGCATGATATGGAATAACTGGCATGGAATTATAAGAATCCTCTTTCTCTATGCAAACAGAATATAGAGACACTTAGGATCAGGAGAAAATCATTCTTCATCTACCTTTTTCTGTTTCCAGTGGTCAAAAGGCAGGAAAAGAAAACAAGATTTGCTTGAATGAAACAATCACTGCAGATGAATTGAAACAAGAGTCCCAGTATTGTGATACACGTATTATTCTAGTGTATTTTAAGGAGAATGGATGTTGCATTCATCATGACCAATGGTGTAGTTCAAAAGAATTCACAACAGAATGATTAATACTTTTATTTTGTTGAATTAAATAAGAAATGCATGCCAAGTGACTGTATAGTCATGATTAAATTTTGCCAAGCATCCCTTGAACTGCTACATCTATCAAAATGATATAGCAGAAATGGGCTTGTTTCCAAGCAGCGCTTTGTAACAACAAAGTGTATTTTTAACCTGTCAACTACCTCTGTGTCACTGCTGTGTCTTCAGTACAGTTACGAACAATAATATATAGTTTGAATTGCAAAACAAAAAACATATCCTCTTGTTCTTTTGTCAATACAATGATTGATGAAACTGCTCTAATGTCATAGAACAAAGATAAATATTCCCATCAATAAGACTGTTCATCATGAAAAAATAATTCAAAATCTATTACGAAAACAATTATTATATTCTGTCAAAGTGGATTCTACAATACCTGTTGTAGAAAAAGGGTCTATCCAATTGAATACATTATTTGATGAAATTCTAAAAGATGTTCTTATTGAGCCAGATCCTTGATGCACCTACTGTATTATTTTCAACACTGACGGAAATCTCCAGGCTTCCAAACGAGTTTTTTTCTAATTCTTGTTGGTAATATCAGAATATGAACTTAGAATCTTCTCATACAAAATATACACTTTATTGTTTGATGCAGGTGAATTGTTCCTAGATTAGAGAGAATAACCACTGTTTTCTGCATTGAGGGTATGAAAGAGGAGCAGTGGGAATCAAGGAATGGAGGATGTAGTGGGGAGAGGACTGTCTGTGTCTAACAAAAGCTTTATCTAAAAGAACAATAGTGGATTTTTTGCTAGGAAGTAATAATAAAGATGTGATAAGTTTACCTTCATATTGTGATTAAATGTTTTGTTTCCAATCCACAAATAGCTTTGATATAATAAGAATATCAATAGACTACATGAGAGAAACCTAGAAATAATTCCATTATCATCTCTGCAATTACAAGAACTTACTATTGCTTTCAGATAAGGAGATTGGCATTTCCACATGTAAATTCCATTTTTCTTCCCCTATTTTGACATATGATAACAAAAATCCCATTCATCTATTGGAAATTATTGTGTAATTCTTTCCTGTTTTTCTTTATTTTAAAATTTTCAGAAAATGATCTCTCTCTCTCTCTCTCTCTCTCTCTCTCTCTCTCTCTCTCTCACACACACACACACACACACACACACACACACACACACACGGAAAGAGAGAGGATACATTAGTTTTCAAGTCTGGAAAGTTTTGCAATTGTGCAAAATAAATATTTCATAAATATTTTATGAACAAATAAAAATTATGAGGTTTATTTCTTTAATATTGTGCTGTGAGGGAGATATTTTTACAATATATTATTTTATTGATCTTATAGTTACATTTAATTCTTTTCCATCTTTAGAAATTCTATGTATTAGGGTTAAATGCGAAGCAATGCCTCTCATGTTATAAATAATTGACAGATGGCAGTACGTTAGAAGCTCTGACATGTTCCTTAGCATCAAGGAGAGAAGCAACTTAGAACTGAGGAGAAATTTCCTGACAGTTAGAACAATTAATCAGTGGAACAGCTTGCCTCCAGAAGTTGTGAATGCCCCAACACTTGAAGTCTTTAAGAAGATGTTGGATAGCTATTTGTCTGAAACGGTATAGGGTTTCCTGCCTAGGCAGGGGGTTGGACTAGAAGACCTCCAAGGTCCCTTCCAACTCTACTATTGTATTGTATTGTATTGTATTGTATTGTATTGTATTGTATTGTATTGTATTGTATTGTATTGTATCTTTTCTTTCACTTCAGTTGCTGGACAGTTGTAAGAAAATGTTGTGTTGCTGTTGTTTGTGAAATGGAAACCTGCAGTAAAATACTCATTGGCATGGTTTAAGCAACATGCCATGATTGATTTTTGATTGCCGAAAGAGTCTCACCGGTTGAAATTCACTGCCAAATGTAAGTTGTTTATGGTATTGATTTTGTTGTTGTAAGTGTATCACTGGGCCAGAAGAAGGTGGTGACTTGGAAAGATCTTATTTGGTTGATCAAGAACAAAGTGGATGACTTGTGACAGAAACTGACGTTTCATGTGAAAAAGGTTGAACTGGTTAAGCTCAATTGGTGGATCTTTCAAAAGAAAATTGCTGTCAAGTTGGGCATTTCACACAAATGTGTAGGGCATATTACTAATGTTCTACAAATGTTGGAAGTTTTGTGCAAGTCAAGTTCCTCAAATGGCAGAAAGGAAAGCTTCAATAGTTGAAATTTGTCAGCAATTGTCCCGCTATGAGAATGAATGTGAAGAATATCTACACAGCATCAGGACAGCTGATTAAATATGCCTTTGTCACTGTAACCCCAAAACATTGGAGTATTATCACAATGTTTCACCAGTGGAAAGAGGAAAATTATAAGTCCAGTAACAAACCCTAGTTTAAATCATGATAAACAAAACTTAACCGTATTCCCAATTTTAAATATCATACTGCGTTCTTTCAGCTGATTTGTTTGCCTGCACAGATCTGCAGAAGCAAATGAGAAGGTCCCATTACGACGCTATAACTCAGGATTTTAGAAT
Organism: Natrix helvetica; assembly: GCF_964273705.1. NCBI lineage: Eukaryota > Metazoa > Chordata > Lepidosauria > Squamata > Natricidae > Natrix > Natrix helvetica. Next base: position 23,446 of record NW_028113454.1, read on the forward strand.
CATTTTTATTACATATAAACACAGTTAGAGAGCTGATTTTGTCCTGGTGCTAGACTTCTGTAGTTTTGGTCACATTTTGTGCTTTATTTTTCTGGGGAATGGGAGTCTCTGTGTTGAGGGAGATGGTTTCCTAGGAATATTTTTGAGAGTTCAACTTGCAAGTTTCTGGTTAAGAAGTTCCTGGTTGTAAGTTACATCTTAGGGTTCCAACTGGTTTTGCGTAACTTGCTTTGAATCCTCCTTTTTCAGAATCCTGGCATTTGGTCTGAAATGGCTATGATAATCTCCCTTCTTAGGTGTATTGTTTGCATTTGTTCTTCTGGGTCTAATGGTTTTATTAATAAAATCTATTTTGGTTCGGTTTAGTTTTTTTTTTTTTTTTTGTACTTCTTGGTACCATGCGCCATATGGTGGCATCCATATACTAAAATAAATCAGGCTTCAGTACCAAAAAATGATACTTTCATACTGTGAAAGGAATAGAAATCAGATGGAAAAAGGCATAATATAGTGTTCAATCTGGTGGAGTAAACAAATCTTCTCAACAATTTGTTTGGATTAATTAGTATTTCACTGAAAAAGCCTCAAAGGTGATTCTTGTGTGTTATTTTCTACTTCTATTTCCCTTCAACTAAATCAGAGCTTTTTCTGGGGATTTCTGAAACCACAGCAAGCGAATCTATTAATGTTGTTTTCTTTATTATGCTTACAGTTTCAAATGAATGTGAACTTTGTCTCATTGAATTTTTCTTTTTTCAACCTCCTGAACATCTTCAGTGCACTATTGCCAACTTCCTGTCTATCTGTTGGCAGAACTAAAATATAAAAGATGCACTTTTTGAATGATTTTAGAAGCCAAACTATAGATCATATTTAGAAAAAGTGGGATTTTCATTTGCCACTGTTTTTCCCTAAAAGTTTAAATTAGGTTTGCTCTAATAATAAAAACTAACTTGTTCAGTTTTTTAGCAACAAAACTAATGAAACAACAAAGTACACAATTTAGCAACAAAGGTCAACAAAAATTTTCAGCAGCACTATTTTTATTATGTTAATTAGACATAAATGAAATTAAGCACCTTATAACTATTACAATTTTAAGAATATATTTCATATGAAAGCAAAACTAGCCTCTATAATGTCAAGATCAGAGAAGACAATTTTCTTCTCTATTATGTGTTGGTCAGACCACGTATAGAATACACCATCCAGTTTTGGAATTCTAAGGAAGCAATGATGGATTGAAGATGGCTTTGCTTTCAGTGGAACCACCATAGCAAGGAGCCAATGAATGGATCAGCCCCTCAAAATTCCTCTCTGGATATGGTGAAGATCTGGGATCGCCCACAAGTGAGCCATACAGAGGTTTCCCACAAAGAAGTCCATAAAACAGTGGTCTCTGGTGGATGTTAGAATTCTGAGATCCAAGAAAATCCAGCTTTGCCCAAGACATGATTTGGAGCCTTCAGACAGACACTAGGTTTGCCCATTTCCTTTCTTAATCATTTCTGAAAATTGCTTGTTAATTAAAAATCTTCAAAATGACAAGTTTTATCATACTTGATTGCTTTCCTTCAATTCTCAGTGAAAAAAGTTTCATGTAAGTTTCAGCTTAAGCAAAAGGATAACTATAACACTGATTTTGGAAACTCATAAATAGACTAAGGGACCAAATGAATGGAAATATGACTTTGAAATTAATTATAAGAATCCATCCTGACGCTTGTTTAAAATCCCATTAAAATATATGAATATTTTGAATCTAAATGTAAGAAATCTTCCTGTGGAAAATGTGGATTAGAGAAAACCTGATAAGATGAGACTTTGAAGGCTGAATACTAGAGACAATGAGCAAGAACTATAGAGACCCACTAATGCAGAATGGAGAAAACATTTTAACTTCGGAAGAATTCAAGGATGTTTGGGAACAATGCACTTAAATTTTTCTCTTAAGATTATCTGCTACCATAAAAAATGGATTTAAAAGAGATTAGAAGAGGATACAATTGAGAGGCAGGCTGTTTTGGATTTGGATTTAAAAATGTCAAGTTGCAAGAATGAAACCGAGAAAGATGCTATACTGCATTGATCTCTTAATAACAAAGATATTTTGGACAATTTTCTTATCTTGGACTTACAAAATACATATCTTAAATTTATGATGGAGTTTCTTAGCAGAGACAAAGAGAAAATGAAAACAAAGTAAACTTTTGGGAGATTATTTAAAGGGACTATAGATTTCCTTCCAAACTTCTAAACACAAAAGGAAGGAATTTAAAATTGACTTATATGATCAAGGTTGAAATAGATATGGTATTCTTTCTAATGGCTCTTAATGGATTTTTCTTGACCAGGACTAAATGAGCAGGTTTTAATAATTTTTTTTATAGAAGAGATAGGTAGAAGAGAGGTTTTTTTGTTGTATTTTCAGAGAAAGTAATAAGTTATGGTGTTAAAAATAAAGGAAAGTAAATTAAAGTTGGCTTATTTGATTAAGGTTAAAATGTAAAAGTTATTGTTGGTAACTCAGGACTTTTGCTGGTTAGAACTGAATGATAAGGCTTTAAAATTAGATCAAGAGATGAGATATGGGAAGAAGAGAACTTTTGTTGTAATAATAAAGTTGATAAGTTCTGAAATTGTACTTAGCATGATGAAGGGGGATGTAATTTCTTTAAATATCTATCTTGTTTTTCTTTTTATTAGGATTTTTTTTTACTGTTTACAATTTCTTTATTTTTTCCTTATTTGAAAAAATATTTTTCTGTTGGCACTTTTTTACATTTATATTTTTCTTAGTTTGTATTAGTTTTTTAAATCTTTATATCTACAAACTTAAATAAAATTATTTATATAAAAAGCAACACTCTATCCACCTGAACTACACATTTGAAAATTCACAACTTGTGTAGATGGAGATAAAAGCGCCAGGATGATAAAGGGCCAAGAAGGAAAAAATTATGATGAATGGTTGGGGGTACTGGATACATTTAACTTGAAGAAAAAGACATTATAATTGTCTTTAAGTATTGAAAAGCAGTCATGTGGAAAACAGGGCAGACTTGTTCAACGGTTACAGAGAACTGGCTGAGAAACATTTACATTACAAGGAAGTATATTTCAGATGGATGTTGGGAGAATTTTGTAATGATCAGAGCTTCTTCAGAAATGGAAGAAATTGCCTTCAAAGGTGGTAGACTCTGCTGAAATCATTGAGGCAAGATGTCAGGAATTATTTGGCAGTGGATTCTTACATTGGGCCTGATTCTTATACTCTAATTCTGAATAAAATTATCATTTTGTGCAGTTCAGAAGGTCTTCTGGATGTTAAAACTCAAGAATACCTTCATAACACATATTGTTTCTTCTCTATTATACAGCTGAGTACTATTTACTCAGCTGTACAGTTCTGTTAAACCTTTTTATCCTCCTTCGTATCTATTTATCTATTTAATAATTTTAATTGCTTAATTTTATAGTTATTTATATGATGTATTTCCGATATGGACTGTACACCGCCCCGAGTCCCTTTCGGGAGAGGGGGCGGTCTATAAGCGCTCAGTAAATAAAATAAATAAATAAATAAATTGTAAAATCTCCCTGAAATGATCAAACTTGTTCCCACCAATCAAACCAAACCAAGTATAAAATTGGAAGCCTGCTGAAAAGGAAATTAATAAACAGTGGAATAATTTGAAATTACAAAGGGGCGAGCCAAAATTTTGCCCATGGAAAGAAAACAACTTGTTAGAATTGCTGGAATCAATAGTCGAAGATTGTTCCTTGACTTCATTCCATCACACGTTCTTGGCTGTGCCATCTGTGCTCTATATAAAATGGAAAGAATTTGCAGGTAGATATGTCACCATGGCTTTCTGACAATTATTTTGTGGAAAATCCTTTCCCCTACTGAAGTCTAAGCCCCAATAGCTTAACAGAAAGGCTTTGGAGTGGCATTTAACACCTAGGTAAACAGATGCGGAGTAATATTTAATTTTTATTTTGCATTCTGCACACACTGACATTTTCATGGCTGTCACTTTTCCATGATCTGAGATACGCTAAAATTTGCAAAGGTAGCATTCCATCCATCATTTTCACCACTTGCTTATTCTGTGCTTTTTTTAAACATGTCCAGTACAAATCATTCTCACAGTCCAAAACTGCAGTCCCTTTCTTGACTGATATTTTAGTTAATATTTCTCTATATAGTTGGAGCACATTGTTTTGCATTTCTCTGCTCTTGCTCCATCTGGTTATAAGTATCTACAGCCTCTATTCTTTTATGTAAACTGATATTGGTGTCATTTATTTTATGGTTGAACTGTTAAGGCCTGTCAAGTGACATTTATTTTGAAGGAAAGTAGTTTAGAATTACAAGTTCCCTGAAGATGATATAGTGCAGAAATTATGAGTGATTCAGAGAGATTGAGATGATACTGTAGTTTGCAGTAAGGGAAAAATATTGTAAGCACAATTCCAAATAATGCCAATGAAGAGGAAAAATATGGAAGACAGCTGTGGAAGCCAGTGTAGCTGCAGAAAAAAACTTTCTGAATATGTGAGGGCAAGAAACACACGTCTCCAGGCAAAAGCTAGATGGCCATTAGTATACAGTGCTTCCATTTGAATTTTTGTATTGAGCTGTATATTAATATATTTGTTGAAATGGCTTCATGTAACTCTACAATTTTTCTTTTAATAAATAATTTAATATTTAATGCTTCTAGACCGCCCCCTCCCCCAAAAGGGACTCGGGGCGGTGTACAGTCCATACAAAATATAACAAAATACAATAATACAATATATTTTTATTCCTCACAAGTAGATACCTCGCAAGAGATAAAATGCATGCAGAAGTAAATCAATTTCATTTGAGCTCTGAAACATCTTTGGGAAAATATTACCAATATTTCTTCAGTTAAGTGCCACCTGCACTCAATACCTTGTCCTTGTTTCTAAATCCAACTAGAAATGGACTATAATGGTAGCTGATATCAGAATATAGGGCCAAATTATATATCATAGGAGCCTTTAATCAGAGAGATTATTTGAACTGGTCACAAAGACTACTGATTATAGAATTGGAAGGTGTCAAATCAGAATGGCAGCCATGACTGTGCAAAGTCTGTTGAACTTAGTAGGTAGACCAGGAAACATCAGGAAACATGACAAGCTAATTCTACTTTATTATAAAGCTACATTAACAGAACCTTGCAAATCTAAAAGTGCAATTCTCATTTGCAGTCTGAGAGTCCCATCCGAGCCTCTAGGCCCACCCACTATCCAGTCGCAGGTTATGCTGTCTCTTATTTGACTGTTCCCTAGGCATCACCTCTTCACCTCTTCTCCCAAGGTCTTTCCCACAAACCATTACAAAGTAATGCTTCACATGTAAACAGAAATATATAAGCTAAATATTTAAAACTGCTTGAATGTGGAAAATGGTGGGAGGCTTCACATAGTATACACAACGAGATTCATGGGGCTTTTGGATCTCTTTTCCCTGTTGCTCTCTTTTAGTATGCAACATAGAAACAGGAGCTAGATGTTGTCCATGGCGTATAACCACAATTGAAACCAAAACTTTGGTTACTAAGCAATGCAATCATTAAAGCAAGTCATTGCATGACTGGAACTGATTTCACAACCATTTTTACCACCATCATGAAATGAATCACATAGTTGTTAAATCAATCATATCATTCACCAAATCCAGCTTTCCCCATCAAGTTTGCTTGTTGGAAGCCAGCTGACAAGGGACTAAGTAGGGATGCTACAACCATCGTAAATGCAAACCAGTTGCCAAGCACTCAAATTTCAATCCTGTGACCATGGAGGTGATGCAAAAAGTGTAATTTTGAGAATGAATCGTAAGTCACTTGTTTCAGCACCATTGTAACTCTGAACTATTGTTAAATGAATGTTTGTATGTCAAGGATTATTTTTAAGCATAGATACAAGCAGAGGTGGTATTCAACAGGTTCTGACCAGTTCTGGAGAACTGGTAGTGAAAGTTTTGAGTAGTTCGGAGAACCGTAAATACCACCTCTGACTGACCCTGCCCCCATCTATTCTCTGCCTCCTGACTCCCAGCTGATCGGGAGGGAATGGGGATTTTATTTATTTATTTATTTATTTATTTATTCAACTTATTAGCCGCTCCCTCTCCTCGAAGGGACTCGGGGCGGCGTACAATTAAATACACAACATATTGCATGGAGGAGGTATATAAATAACAACAATTATTATAATTCATAAATAACAATAACAATAAAGTTAAAAAGACAATAACAATAAAGTTAAAAGACATTAAAATACCCAAAATTTAAAATTGCCAGGGGGATTAGAGGATAGAGTTCTAGTTAAGCCAGGCCGGCTAGTTGGAACAGGTGGGTCTTGAGTTTCTTGCGGAAGGAGCGGAGATCAGTAGTAGTCCTAATGTCGGGGGGGAGGTCATTCCAGAGGGCTGGGCCCATCACAGAGAAGGCCCTACTCCTGGGCACCGCCCTCTGGCACTGCTTAGTGGACGGCACCCGGAGGAGTCCCTCTCTGTGAGAGCGAATTGGTCGCAGTAACCTTTCCCTGGAGTGGAGACGGAATGTAGTTTTTACGGTGTCCTTCCCCTGGAGTGAGGTGGGAATGAAGATTTTACAGTATCCTTCCCCTGCTACGCCTACCAAGCCACGCCCACAGAACTGGTAGTAAAAAAAATTAAATCCCACCACTGGATACAAGTGTGATTGATTTGCAGAATCTCCACGCTATCAGCAGATGTACTTTGCCATCAGGAAAAGATTTAGTATCTTTTCTAAATACTAAAGAGTATTAAGTACGACCCATGATAGGTTGCTTTGATTTGCATGAACTTTATATCGGTTTGACTTTCTGTATTTGTACAACTTTTGCAACAGGATGTCCTACAAATATATTAGGGCAAACAGCTCCCAGAATTCCCAGTACCAAAACTGGGAGATATCAGTTTGGGGAAGCTCGCTTAAGCATATAGAAAAGGATTGCTTTATGGATTTAAAATTGCAGTTTAACTTGTGCAAGCCAGATCTCTCAGCCGAAACTGCAGGGGGAAGGGGACTAATTGAAGGTATACGTATTGCTATACTCAAGAAAGGCTTTTATTCTGAGAAAGAAACCCTTGGTGATAGCATAAAAGAAACTTATTCACTTTAATGCATCCTTCTTGTTGGCTTAAAGCTGAAATACAGTTACTTGAAAATTAATTTACCTCTCATGAATGCCTGGCTGGATTATCTTTGTGGCATAAAATGTAATGATATGTCAGCCCTGAGCTCAGAATGCCTTGTGTCTGCTATAAAAAAAAAGTTGTTCCTGAGCACTTAATGTTGTGTTAAATGATGATGTGTCCTTTGCAAATGTATTATTAGTGTCAAGCTGTTCCATCTCTCAAGATTGAGAAATGGCCAATGATTTGAGCTACCATTAAACCTGAATTTAAAAAAAAAAATAGAAAAGGGCTGTGTGCTGGGAAGGAGGTTCATGCACACTTGAAGTACTTACGCTCTGACTATATTCAATGCATATCAAAATGTTTCAGTTCGCAAGAGACTCCAAAAACATCTTTAATCACAGCAATTGAAACTGTATTAAAGCAAAATCTCTCTCTTCCTCTTTTATAAAGGAAAAAATCCCCGCATATCTATGGGTGTTAATAGTAAGATCCAATAAAAAGGGCACTGTGATATTGCTGATGAAGTTATAGTTTGATAGGTTTGCTATTAATTTAAATGCTAGTGTGGCTGGGGTCCTTTTATTTGAAGTGTGAAGTTTCACATTACTAATGCAATTAGCTTTGTGCATATTAACATCCCATCTCCATAGGCTTCCCAAGAACGCTTTGTAATAGGGCCTAGCCCTATGGCAGTGATGGTGAACCTTTTTGTAAAAGTGTGCCAAAATTGTGTGCACGTGTGCTATCACGTTCCCACACCCACAATTCAATGCATACCGGCCACCTGTGCATGCACACACATTGATTTCTGAACTTCCGGTTGGCCCCTTGGGCCTGTTTTTCACCCTCCCCAGGCTCTGGAGGCTTTCCTGAAGCCTGGGGAGGGCGAAAACGGCTCCCCCCTGTGCCCCAGAAGGCCGAAAATCAGCCGGCTGATGTGCACATTTCATTTCATGTGCGCCTCAGCTGACAGCTCACGTGCCAGCAAATATGGCTACGCATGCCACCTGTGGCATGCATGCCATAGGTTCACCATCATGGCTTTATGGCAGGGGTGAAATTCCGCAGGTTCTGGAGAACCAGTAGCGGAAATTTTGAGTAGTTCGGAGAACTGGCAAATACCACCTCTGGCTGGCCCCAGAGTGGGGAGGGAATGGGGATTTTGCAGTAACCTTTCCCTGCCACGCCCACCAAGCCATGCCCACAGAACCGGTAGTAATTTTTTTAAAAATTTTTTTACCACTGCCCTATTGTATTAGCCAGAGGAAAACAGGGACCTGATACCATAATGAGTCAACTCTTCCTCTATCAGAGTTTTGAAAAAAAGTTCCAAAAATAAGATTTATTTATCGTCTCTTCTTGGACAACTGATTTCATTTTAATTTAAAGGTATTCATGCCAGCATGTGAAAATAGATTATGATTAACCAGCATGCCAATTAACTGCAAAATAGCTTAATGTTCCTTGTATGAGGGTCAGCTGAAGTTGTCCATATCTAGGACAAACCCAT
>NW_028113453.1:0-31498 GCF_964273705.1 Natrix helvetica
ATTATGGGGTCAGTGGTGCTCTCTGAGCTTGGTGGCTTTCCTGCAGGCGTTTCATGACCCAACTAGGTAACATCATCAGTGCTAGAAGGGTGTGAGGTTTGCAGCTGTAGCAAAACCCACAATTTTATGTCCTTGCGTCTTTTGTTTCTTACCGTCTTTTAACACTGTTAGGTTGTTTTAAAGGGTTGGCCCCCGTACCTTGAAAATCCTCCCTTCCTTGCTGACCTCTGACCTGCAGCCCCTTTGTCTTATTTTTCTTCAGGGCTGCGTGGCCACCTTCACCAGCCTTATGGGGTACCAGTACCACCAGAAGCGATGCGGGAAGCAGCCCTCGGAGCTGGAGAAGCCAGTCTTCACCTGCCCCCACTGTGGGAAGGCCTACAAGTCCAAAGCTGGGCATGACTACCACATCCGCTCCGAGCATCCGGCAACGGTGAGCTCCTGACGTACACACACACACACACACACACACACACACACACACACACACACCGGACCTGGTTTCCTTGTCATCAACTGTGTTTGTATTTAAAAAGCATTCAGAGGAGGAGATAATAAGGAAGATACTAGTCCGTGCAGAAATGGAGCCATTTCTGAAGGGACGCGAGGCGTTGCCCTGTCAGCTCCAGTGCGCATCCGTGCGCTGACCAACTGATTTTCGGTCTTGATTTTCAGCCACTTTTCACCCTTCCCAATGCGCAAACCGGACGTTTGGGAACGGTTTGCGTGTTGGGCCATTTTTTGCCCTACCCAGGCTCCTAGAAATCTTCCGGAGCCTGGGGAGGACAAAAAAGGACTTCCCAGGCGCACCAGAAGTCGGAAAATGGGCCGTTTCCGGCCTCCGGAGGGCCTCCCGGGGATGGGGGTAGGTGGGAGAGGCCATTTTTGCCCTCCCCAGGTTACATATATATATATTTGTTTTCGTAGATTTTCACGGGTACAGGTATGCAGGTCTTGGCGTATTCGAGTCTTTTCCCGTGTAAGGTTGAGAGTATCTTGGCCACGTTTCGACGAGGTCCCACTCGCCATCTTCAGGCTGGTGCCTTCAGCTTCGTGCTTGTGCGAGCAAAGCATGATCGGAGCTGCCGTCTTTCTATAAATATTGGTGGGGTGTGTGTGGAGTGCTGGCTTTGTTGCTGTAAGCGGGTTGGTTGGCTGTGTTGTTACATCTTGATCAGTTGACGGAGTTGATCTATGCAGATTAGTCGGCTGTTTTGTAACATCCTGTGTGGCTGAGGTACTAGCTGTGTGCCCATTAGTCTTTTGTGTTGTAACGACCTGGGTAATGGGCTGTGTGATGACATCCTGAGCTCTAGTGTAGTGATATCCTGAGTCCTGTGCTGCAACATCCTGGGAGATTGACTGCGTTGTAACATCCTGAGCCTTTGTGTTATAACCTCCTGAGTTCTGTGATGTAATATCCTGAGCAGATGGCTGTGATGTAACATCCCGGGCTTTGGTTTGGCTCCGAGTTTGCCGTCTGGCCATGTGTTCATGGCATGTGTCAGTTTGCTTTGTGTGGGGGTCGGAGGGGGTGCAGCAGTTGGTGATGCCGCCATGGTTTGGCTTCTGGATGGTGGTTGCATTTAGTCTGTGGGATGGGTTTGGGTTTGAGTCTGGTGAGGATGATTGGTGGACTCAGGATATCATTACAAAAGAGCTCATGATATCATCACACAGCCCATTACCCAGGTCGTTACAACACAAAAGACTAATGGGCACACAGCTAGTACCTCAGCCACACAGGATGTTATGAAACAGCCGACTAATCTGCATATATCAACTCCGTCAACTAATCAAGATGTAACAACACAGCCAACCAACCCGCTTACAGCAACAAAGCCAGACTCCACACACACACACCAATATTTATAGAAAGATGGCAGCTCTGATCACGCTTTGCTCGCACAAGCACGAAGCCGAAGGCGCCCCTCGACTTAGAACCGCGGTAGGGACTGGTTATTATACGAGACATCATGTGACCTGATTTTATGAACTTTATGCCATCATTATTAAGCGGATCCCATGGTCATTAAGTGAATCCCATGGTCGTTAAGAGAATCCAGCATTGACTTTCTTGTCAAAAACTGGCCAGGGAAGTGTGGTGAAGTTTCAGTTGTTAAGTTAGTGACACGGTTGTTAAGTGAACCTGGCTTCCCCCACGTTGCTTGTCAGAAGGTTGCAAAAGGGGATACCATGTCCCCGGGACATAGCAATGGTCATAAGTATGAGGCAGTTACCAAGCATCTGAATTTTGATCACGGGACCTTGGGGATGCTGCAATGGTCGTAAGTGTGAAAAACAGTCGTAGGTCACTTTTTTCAGTGCCGTTGTAACTTTGAATAGTCACTAAACAAATCGTTGTACGTTGAGGACTACCGGTACTGTACAATTTAATATAGAATTCCAGGATTTTATTTTTTTAATTGGTTTTCTCTTTACATACCATATATGCTTAATGTTGTTCAGTGTTCAGTCTGAGTACATTCTTTTACATAGTAATACTTAATAAGTATTAGTAAGAAGTAGTAAGTTTTTAGTAAGAATTCCAACTTGTTTGTGTGTGTTTGTGTTACTGGGCCATAATAAAAAGACTGAGTTACTGTGCAGCAATCAGGCAGAGTTTCCATTCTCTCTCCCTCTCCCTCACTCCCTCTCTTTCTCCTTCTCTCTTTCTCTCTTTTTCTCTTTCCCTTTCTTTCTTTCTCTCATTCTCTCTTGTTCTCTCTCTTTCTCTTTCTGTCTCTCTCTTTTTCTCTTACTCTCCCCCCTATCTCTCTCCTCTCTCTCTCTTTCTTTCCCTCTCTTTCTCTTTCTCTCTCTCCTTCTCTCTTTCTCTATCTCTCCCTTTCTCTTTCTGTCTCTGTCTCTGTCTCTCTCTCTCTCTCTCACACACACACACACACACAAACACAAACTAGCTTTTGCTTTTACCTATCTCTACCAGTCTGTCCTCTTTTCCTTCCCACAAAGCCTTGCAAGCAAACTTAACTATTTGTTTGCAATGATGCTTTAAAGTTAGCTAGTTGATGTTAGAATAGTTTTCCGAACCTGGAAACAGACTGAAGTATGGAGTTGAGACTTTTGAGGATTGAAGGCCACGTAGCTAGAAATCCCTGGGGTTTGGGCAGCTCTGCCCTTCACCAAGGCCTACAAGTTCCCTCTTCTCCTTTGAAAGTTCTGAGGTAAAAAAGAAATCAAAGGGCCTTAATTGCCACCATTTCTTAATTTGTTTCCTTCCTTCCTCCCTCCTCCTTCTCCTCCTTCACCTTTTCCGCCTCCATCTGCCTTCCTACCCCTCTTTCCCTTCCATCTGCTTCTCCTCCTCCTCCTCCTTCTCATCCTTTCATTTCATTCTCCATTTCCTTCTTCTCTGTCTTCATCTTTCTCTCTCAACTCCATCCTTCCCTCCCTCTCTTCCTTCCTCTCTTTCTTCCTTCTCTTCCTCCCCCCTTCATTCTCCCTTTTCCTTCTCCTTATCTGTCTCCATTTCTTTCCTTCCTTCTTTCTTTCCTTCCTTTTCCTTCTCCTTATCTGTCTCCATTTTCTTACTTCCTTCTCTTCCTTCCCCTTCCTTCTCCCTTTTCCTTCTCCTTATACGTCTCCATTTCTTTCCTTCCTTCCTTTCCTTCTTTCCTTCCTTCTCTTTCTCCTTATATATCTTAATTTCTTTCCTTCCTTCCTTCCCTCCCTGTCTCCATTTCATTGTCTGTCTCCATTTCTCTCTGTGCCCATTCCTTCCCTCCCTCCCTTCCTTCTGTTCCTCTCCCCTTCGTTCTCCCTTTTCCTTCTCCTTGTATGTGTCTCCATTTCCTCTCTATCTCCGTTCCCTGCATCCCTCCCTCCCCTCTTCATTCTCCTTTTCTTCTGTCCCATCCTTCTCTTCCTCCCCTTCTCCTCTCCCCTCCCTCCCTTCCTCCTCCTCCCCTCTTTCCCCTCCTTCCTTCCTCCCTTCCTCCTCTCTTTCCCTTCTCTTCCCCCTTCCAGCATCTGCCTTTATCACAGACCGCTTTTCTCTCCTCAGCCCCCAGAGCAGCCGGAGCTGAAACCCGAACCCAGCCCCATGGAAGATTTCGAGAGGACCCCCAGCGGCCGCATCCGTCGAACCTCTGCCCAAGTCGCCGTCTTCCACTTGCAGGAAATAGCGGAGGATGAGTTGGCCAAGGACTGGACCAAGCGGCGGATGAAGGACGATCTGGTCCCCGAAACAAAGCAAGTGAGCAACTGGGGCACCTGGGAATTTCTCAAAGATGGCGGAGAGTGGGGGTGGGGGTGGTGAATCAGAGAATTGGGGTGTTTGGGGTCGAAGGCTTGGCTTGAGGAGGATCGTGGCGTGCTTTCTATTTATCGGTTAAGATTTACGTCCTGTCTTTTCCTCCCAAGATGGCTTCCGTGGGATGTCTCTTCATTTATCCTCACGACAACCCTGTCAGGTGGGCTGGGAGAGAAATATTGCCCAAAGGCACCCATCTGACGGGTGGTTTTCCATAGGGATAGCTTTAAACTCAACTTCCTCCGATCTTGATCTTGCGTCTTAGACACTGTGCTTCTCTTGAACTCAGAGCAACATGCTAGATCAGGGGTGTCCAAACTTGAGAACTTTGAGACTTGTGGACTTCAATTCCCAGAATTCCCCAGCCAGCATGGCTGGCTGGGGAATTCTGGGAGTTGAAGTCCACAAGTCTTAAAGTTCTCAAGTTTGGGCACCCCTGTGCTAGATGCTTGTCCATCCATCCACCCATCCATTTGAGTGTGTCTGTGTGTGTAATATACCCCCCCAACACACACACACACATACCGCCTTTTATCATTTTTTTTACAAATAACCCAAGGTGACAAACATATCCGACACAACTTCCTATTTTCCCCACAACAACAACCCTGTGAGGTAGGTTAAGCTCAGGGAATGGGACTGGCTCAAAGTCACCCAGTTGCCTTTCATGCCCAAGGTGGTACTAGAACTCATGGTCTCCCGGTGATTGGCCCAGAATCACCCGACTCGCTTTAGTGCCTTATGCAAGATTAGAACTCGTCGTCTCCTGAGGATTGGCTCAGAGTTGCCCAGCCAGCTTTCACGCCTAAGGCAGTACTAGAACTCGGCGCCTGCTGGTGATTGGCCCAAAGTTGCCCAGCTGGCTTTCATGACCAAAGCGGGACTAGAATTCCCAGTCCCCTATTAATTGGCCCAGACTCGGCCAGCTGGCTTTCATGCCTAAAATGGGACTTGAACTCAGAATCTCCCACTTTCTAGGTTGGCGATGTAACCCCTAGTCCAGTGGTTCTCAACCTTTCCAATGCCGTGACCCTTTAATACAGTTCCTCATGTTGTGGTGACCCCCAACCATAAAATTGGTGTCTCGGTTCCTAAGACCATCGAAAATATACAAGACAATGCAATACAATAGTTGGAAGGGACCTTGGAGGTCTTCTAGTCCAACCCCCTGCCTAGGCAGGAAACCCTATACTGTTTCAGACAAATGGCTATCCAACATCTTCTTAAAGACTTCCAGTGTTGGGGCATTCACAACTTCTAGAGGCAACTTCTGTTCCACTGATTAATTGTTCTAACTGTCAGGAAGTTTCTCCTCAGTTCTAAGTTGCTTCTCTCCTTGATTAGTTTCCATCCATTGCTTCTTGTTCTACCCTCAGGTGCTTTGGAGAACAGCTTGACTCCCTCTTCTTTGTGGCAACCCCTGAGATATTGGAAGACTGCTACCATGTCTCCCCTAGTCCTTCTTGACATTAAACTAGACAAACCCAGTTCCTGCAACCGTTCCTCATATGTTTTAGTCTCCAGTTCCCTAATCATCTTTGTTGCTCTTCTCTGCCCTCTTTCTAGAGTCTCCACATCTTTTCTACATCGTGGCAATATGTGTTTTCCGATGGTCTTAGGCGACCCCTGTGAAAGGGTCGTTCGACCCCCAAAGGGGTCCTGACCCACAGGTTGGGAACGACTGCCCTAGACCAAATTTATGCGATCAAGTCAGGTGGAACTCAGCTTTCCCTAAGTTGCATGAAACTTTGGTTGTTAAGTGAATCTTGTGGTTGTTAAATAAAGCGCGTCCCTGAGTGAACCGGCAGTAAAAGAATCCGGAACCCGCCACTGTGCCACCGTGGCTCATATAGCATGTCTGTACAGGTGTGAGGTATGTGTACAACTTGACAGCAGGCAACAGAATTTCATGTTTAATGTGTGCCAGTTGTGCCCGCAGTAAAAAAATCCCGGTAAAGGTGATCTTATATCTTAAACACTCTCTACCAGTTGAACCTCTTGCAGAGGCTGCCTGGGGTAGTAGTGGTGGTAAAAAACCGAGGCGACATTAGCCGTGTTTTTCCGCGCACTTGTGAATAGCCTTCTGACTGTTGTGACTGCTGAATGTTGGCAGCTAAACTACACTCGGCCTGGACTTCCCAAGTTGAACCCACGGCTTCTGGAGGCCTGGAAGAACGAAGTCAAAGAAAAAGGACACATCAATTGCCCAAATGACGTGAGTACTTTGTGCTTTACGGCCAGAAGGCCTCGATTCTAGTTCCCATTGGTGTTGGGGTGGGATTTGAAGAAGATTTACCATATTTTTCAGACTATAAGGCGCACAGGAGTATAAGACGCACCAGGATTTTGAAGAGGTACATTTTTTTCAAAGGATTTTGCCCTCCCTGGCCCCCAAGGAGCACTCTGCAGGCCTCCCAAACTCTTTGCATACCCCGTTTTTTGTGTGAAAAAGGGACATGCAGAGAGTTTGAGAAGCCTGCAAAATGCTCCTGGCGGCTGGGGAAGGCAAAAATGCAATGCATGGGGGGTTTGGGAGCGAAAAACAGGCCCGGGTTTTGCGAAAATGGGGCGTGCAAAGTGTGTGGGAGGCCTGTAGAGTGCTCCTAGGGGCTGGGGACGGCAAACAATGAGCAAAAAACGGGGCGTGCAGAGAGTTCCTGGGGGCTTGGGAGGGCAAAAACATCCCAATTTTTAAGAAAAATGGACCCGTTTTTCACTCATTTTTGCCCTCTCCAGCCCCCAGGAGCAATTTGCAGGCCTCCCAAAACCCTCTGTGTGTCCAATTTTGTGAAAAACAGGATTGGCAGGGCAGGGTTTTGGGAGGCCAAAAATGCTGTATTCGGTGTATAAGACGCACCCAGATTTTCACCCTCTTTGCATCTTATACTCCAAAAATTACGGTAAGTCCCAAACCAAGGTCTGACTAGATAGGTAATCCTCGACTACAATTGATCCCCAAATTTCTGTGGCTAAGCGAGACAATTGTTAAGTGAGTTTTCCTCCTTTTTCTGACTTTCCTTGCCACCTTTGTTAAGCGAATCACTGCAGTTGTTAAGTTAGTGACACGGTTGTGAAGTGAGTCTGGCTTCCCCATTGACTTTGCTTGTCAGGAGGGATCACATGTCCCCGGGACATTGCAACCGTCATAAATATGAGCCGGTTGCCAAGCGTCTGAATTTTGCAGCGGGCTGAAACGGTCGTCAGTATGAAAAACAGTCATAAGTCACTTTTTTTCCAGTGCTGTTGTAACGTCAAAACAGTTTGGGTGATGAAACATCTACAAGAAAACCAGCAAGTTCAGAGACCACCAAGGACCCCACAGTCCTCCTCCTCCTCCTCTCTGCAAATCCCACTCCCTTCTAGCACTGATTATGTTATCTAGTTTGGTAATGAAACATCTGCAGGAAACCACCAAGCTCAGAGAGCACTGAGTACACCACAGTCCTCCCCTCCGTAACCCCACTCTCTTCTAGTACTGATGATGTTACATAGTTTGGTAATGAGATCCCACAGACTCCTTCTCCCCCCCCCCCTCCTCCTTTCTGCAAATCTCACTCCTTCTAGCAGTGATATTACCTAGTTGGGTAATGAAATGTCAGCAAGAAAACAACCAAGCTCAGAGGGCACCAAGGACCACCCCCCAATTCTCCTCCTCCTCTTCCTCTCCTCCTCCTCCATTCTGCAAATCTCACTCCTTCTAGCACTGATGATATTACCTACTTGGGTAATAAAATATCTGCAGGAAAACCCCCAAGCTCACAGAGTGCCAAGGAGCCATAGTCCTCCCCTCCGTAACCCCACTCTATTCTAGCACTGATGATGTTACATAGTTTGGTAATGAGACCCCACTGGCTCCTCCTCCTCCTCTTCTTCCTCTTCCTCCCCCTCCTCCTCCTCTCCACAAACCTCACTCCCTTCTAGCACTGATGCTGCTAGCTCCTTGGGTAATGAAACATCTGCAGGAAAACCATCAAGATCAGAGAGAGCCCCAGGGACCTTTCGTGTCAACCCTGAGCTACAAATATTCTTCTTTTAGTGGTACTTTTCGCTGCAGCTTGTAGAAGGGACGCTTAGGGTGGGGGAGAGGAGGATTCCCCGTGTCCCCACTCAGCCTCTCTCTCTTTTCTCTTCCAGTGCTGTGCAGCCATTTACTGCAGTGTGTCCGGCTTAAAAGCCCATCTGGCCAACTGTAATAAGGTAACGGAGCTCCGTAGTCAATCTCTTTCTTTGAACTGCAATTTTCTTTTTTGGTATGCAAAGGCTGGCCTGCCAAATCCTCCGCAGACTGTAGGAGAAATACCTCCTGAGGCCAGCTAGACCCAAAACGGGGCGCGGATATGTGTGTGGTGCCCCCTGCATGGCCTGTTTTTGGTTCCAGGAGGCTTCAGGGAGGCCTGCTAGGCCCAAAATGGGGCGTGGTGGGGTCACACCAGGGGTGGCTTCCTGCCAGTTCTATCCTCTTCTCTAGAAGAGGTTCCACAAACCTACCGTGCTGTTTAGAACCGGTACCAGCTCCCTTCCCCCGCCCGTCCGCACATCATCAAATGAAGAGCGAGAGGAGGAATTCTGGGAGTTGAAGTCCACAAGTCTGAAAGCTGTCAAGTTTGAACACCCCTGGTTTTTTTTTTCTAAAGGGTTAGGGGTGCAAGGGTCTTGTAACTTGAGAGCTTTAAGACTTGCACACTTCAATGCCAGAGTTCCTGAGCCAACATGACTGGAGGAGGAATTCTGGGAGTTGAAGTCCACAAGTCTTAAAACTGTCAAGTTTGAACACCCATGGTTTTTTTTTTTCTAAAGGGTTAGGGGTGCAAGGGTCTTGTAACTTGACAGCTTTAAGACTTGCGTGCTTCAAATGCCAGAGTTTCTGAGCCAACATTTTGGTAGCTAAGCAAGAGCGTTGTTAAGTGAATTTCACCACATTTTACAAGTTGGCCACGCCCACCCAGTCACATGGCTGGCAAGCCACTCCCACCTGGTCACATGGGCGGCAAGCCACTCCCACCCAGTCACATGGCCGGCAAGCCACTCCCACAAAGCAGGCCACACCTACAGAAGAGGTTCTAAAAAAATTTGAAACCCACCACTGGGTCACACACATGCCCAGGAGGTCGTGTGCATGTGCGGAGGGCTGGGGGGAGCAGAGGGGGGTTGTGCACACATGCGGGGGGCGGGGCACATTGCATTATGGGTGTGGGGCACGTGCACATGCGCTGTGGTGCATGCACGCACGATTTTGGTACGCAAAGCGAAAAAGGTTAGCCCTCAATGCCCTACATCATTTCAGGCAAAGGGGTGTCCGATCCCTTCTTAAAAACCTCCAGTGTTGGAGTATTCCCAGCTTCTGGAGACAAGTAGTTCCACTGGTTAATTGACTGTCAAGAAATGTCTCCTTAGTTCTTAGGTTGGTTCTGCCAAATTAAACACGGCCGGTCTTTGGTTTACAGGGAGGCCATTCGGTGGGCAAATATCATTGTCTTCTGTGTCAGAAGGAGTTTAGCTCAGAAAGTGGGGTCAAATACCACATCATCAAGACACACTCAGAGGTAAGTATTATCTCGTTGCTGCAAAGTTACTTCTAGCGGCTAAAGCACCTGGCAAGAAAGCAGGAGACTGTGAGTTCTAGTCCTGCCTTAGTCAGGAAAGGCAGCTTGGTGACTTTGAACCAATTACCAGGAGTTCTAGTCCTGTCTTAATCTGGAATGGTGGCTGGGTGACTTTGGACCAATCACCAGGAGATAGTGAGTTCTAGTGCCATATTAGGAATGAATGACAGCTGCGTGACTTTGAGCCAATCACCAGGTCTCTGTGAGTTCTATTCCCACCTTAGGCACGAAAGCCGGCTAGGTGACTTTGGGCCAATGAACAGGAGACCGTGAGTTCTAGTCCCCCTTTAGGCACGAAAGCCAACTGGATGGCTTTGGGCCAGTCTCTCCCTCTTAGCTCATCCTGTGACCATGGAGATGCTGCAGCATAAGTGTGAAAAACGTATCCTAAGTAACTTTTGTCAGGGCCGTTGTAACTTTGAATAGTCGAAGTTACAGTGAACTGCTGTAAGTCGACAACCGCTTGTATTGTGCAAACACAACTTAAGCCAGCTTTGTGGGAATGCAGGCGACTGTCAGGTTTGCAAGTAAGACCCCTAACGAAAGAAGACTCCGAGGCTTGAGTTTCGTCAAAGTTCCATTTTATTATTTGTTATGTATTTAGTATTCCAATTATTTTTCTATGCCTCCCAGTCACACGGCTCCAGGCGCAGGGCAAACTGTCCTTGCCTCTCTGAGAAAGGAATGTTATTTAGACTATATGTCTCCCGTACGCCACATAATCCCCCCTCCCGTTTTCCCACGGCACTCAATGTGGCAGTATACCGTATACAGACAGCTGTTTAGTTTGTAATCGTTACTATCGTGGAGAAGATGGCACACGACCCAAAATACTATTACTTTTACTAATCAGTGTCCCTGTATGCTGGTTTGTGCGTGTTCTTCCATACCATTCTCAATACGCTTCTCTGCACACTCTCTCTCCCAATGGGGAGCTTGCTTACCTAACACTTGGTAGCAGAGGATGGTTTCGATCCATCGACCTCTGCTACCAAGTTAGGAGAGCGAGTGTGCAGAGAAGCGTATTGAGAGTGGTATGGAAGAACACGCACAAACCAGCATACAGGAACACTGAATAGTAAAAGTAATAGTATTTTACTTATGTGGAAAATAGAGGTATTCCGAGTTCATCAAACAGTCCAAGTCATACACGGTTCAGTCAGTCAGTTATCCATCAAACACAGTCCAGTATCATATACACAGTTCAGCGCACAAAGTCGCTAACAGTAGCAAAACTAACAGTAACTCACGATACAGTATCAAGCAGTATTCACCGATCAGCATCTAACAAACAGAGTGCTAACAGTCATTCTGGCTCCCTCTTATGGCTGCTTGAGGTAACAGCGTCCAATCCTATTAACAGCAGTACTTAAAGCTACAGTACTACCATCATGGTTTATATATTGCTGACCCAACTGTTAGCTTACATTCCTAACAGGCAGGCTTGAAGGCGCAATGCAAAAGATGGCTTCCAGGCCTGACAGCAACACGCACCCACCAATCTTTCTTTTGCTCCCCGAAACGCAGAACTGGTTCCACACCTCGACTGATTCTTCGAAGAAAAAGAAAAGTAAAGAACAGAGATCGCCCAGCAACGAAGAACGAAAGACTAGTCCCGACGGCAAGAAGCGAGGCCGGAAACCGAAGGAGAGGCCTTCCGAATTTTTCCCCAAAGACACAGAAAGCCTCCTGGAAAATATTAACCATAAGAAAGCCACAGGGTCTTGGCCGGTGGCAAACTGCATCCTGGATGAAAAAGATAGAGGTAACAATCCCTTCCACGCCCCGAAATTCGGGGCTAATAAAATGCCAGAAAAATAAGCCGAGGGGTCAGGAAAAAAAAATAGTCAAAAAATAATAATAGTCCCTCTTTAAAGATTAGTTTACAGGGTGATGGGTGAGCAGGATGCTCCTTCGTTGGGCGAGCCCCTCCCGTTCCGCTCAATCCTTCCTTTTTGTAAAGAAAACAAAAAAGTGACAAACCACTTTAAGAGGCGGAAACAAACATTGGATTTTATTTTTCGGAGACGGACTCGACCTTCCGGCGCGATTCTTCCATCCGAAAACCCCGCCTGGATTGTACATAATGCCAGCCTGCCTGGGCAGACCACGTCCACGGATCGGTTGGGTACCACGGCGAAAGGCGGGGTAGCGGGTGGGGGTGCAGTTTCTTCGAAAGAGATGCTGCAGAAGCAGGAAAGAGTGAAGTGCAATAGGGAAAACCACGCGAAGCGTTTTCTTCCTTCTCTGTTTTTTGTGGATTGCTTTTCCCGTAGCGGTCGTGTGTTTAGGGGGAAAGGGAGCGTGTTTGGGAGTCCCGCGAACCACAACAAACATTGTGGTTGTGGTTGCAAACCCAGCTTACTTTTTATAATTTTGATAGGAAATGCGTTTAAGAAGAAGAAGAATTATTATCTGAGATTGTTTGACAATGAACCGTTGGTGGGGGAGGGGGGCTTGGGTTTATGATGAGGATTGTTGGTGATGAATTTTGAATTTTTGGTCTATTCGTTTTCATGGTCCAACCAGGCCCAACTAAAAGACTGATGCCCCCTGCTTGTAATTTGGATAACAAAAAGGCTGGAAAAATTGAAAAGTTTAGGGAAAACCAATATTGGAGAAAGGAACTTTTGGCAAAGAGATGTTTGGGGAAGCTTTCTTAAAGAAAGAGGATTAATTGTGGAAAATTTAGGACCTTTCCGTGAAACTCTTTTATTATTATTATTATTTTGTTCTGCTTCGAAAAGCAGGTATTTGTGAGGGAAAAAATGCCCTTAAAAATATCCCAAGGAGAAAAATCAGTCTAATGAATGAATGAATTAATCTCAATGTTATTTTCCCGTAGTGCAGAAGTGCCCAACCTTAGTAATTTTAAGATCTCTGGACTTCAACTCCCAGAATTCCATGGCTGGCTGAGGAATTCTGGGAGTTAAAGTCCACAAGTCTTAAAGTTGCCGAATTTGGATACACATACACACACATACGCACGCACGCACAAACCCCTGCTGTATTTCTTGGAAACGCAGGGGTGTGGGATGGTGGAATTTGTTATAAGTTGCTGAGATGTATATTACATTAATGCAATGTCCTGGATCCTCACTGTCAATTAAGGCCTAGCATTTAATTCAAAGCCAGGGGTGGGTGAATTTACGCAATTGGACATTTTGCTATATTTTTCATTTGTGTAAATCTGTCCGAGTCTTTAAAGCTGAGATTTTTTCCTCCCCTCCCCTTCGAGTTTGCACTAAAATCGGTATGCACTTGAGTGGACATTTCTCCGAACATGAACCTTTTGCATTTTTCCTAGCATCCTTCTGTTGTTGCAGTTATGACGAGTGCGTCTTTGTACATTATTTCAGGAATGCCGTTGTTATTGTGTAGTCTTCTCCCATTAAAAAAAAGAAAAACAACAACAACAACAACAACAACGAACTGCTTGGAAAAGTTTGAGAACCTGTGACTTTCAAATGAGAATAAAAATTTCAGTTCGCATATTTATTCCAAATATGCCAACTTTGCAAAGGGAGCACTTAAATGCCCTACCTTTAATTTGATCTACCTTTCACACATACCACTGTTGGTACACACTCTCTGACTTCAAAATGTAGACATAGGAATTTCTAGAAAAAAAGCTGGCTGGCATTTCTCAGAAAGACTTGCTCTCTGCTATTTTTTCCTAAAGCATGAAATTTAACTTCCTGAGGCATTTACCTGCAAGTCACAAAGTGGCAAGAGTCTTATATTTGAGCTGGATAAAATGGGAAGAATTTTTCTCCAGGCAAAACCACAGCTTGACTATAAAATCAAGTAATCCTTGGGTTAATTACAGATAGTCCTCGATTTATGACCACAAGGGAGCCCAAAATTTCTCTTGTTAAGTGAGCCCATTTATTAAATGAGCTTTGCCCCATTTTACGGCCTTTCTCGCCACCATTGTTAAGTGAATCACTGCAGCTGACAAGTTAGTCCCGCAGTTGTTAAGTGAATCTGGCATCCCTATTGACTTGGCTTGTCAGAAGGTCGCAAAAGGGGATCACATGACCTTGGGACATTGCAACGGTCATAAGTCCGTGTCAGTTGCCAACCGTCGAACACGTGATCCCGGGATGCGGCAATGGTTATTAAGTGTGAAAGTCTGTCAGAAGGTCGCGAAAGCTGCCCAGGAGACTTCAACTGTCATAAATATGAAACAGTTGCTGACCATCCAGATTTTGATCACGTGAACAGGGGGAGGCTGCAACAGTCGTAAGTGTGAAAAACGATCATGAGTTACTTTTTTCAGTGCTGTCATAACTTTGAACGGTCACTCAGTGAACTGTTGTAAGTTGAAGACTATCTGTAATTGGGACTGACAAATGCGTTACTAAACAACACAGTTATAAAGGGCGATGCCGTGCAAATGCACTGTCTTACAACGACTGTTCCAGTTGCCGTTGTTAAGTGAATCCCACATAGTCATATTACCGTCGTCCTATGGTTACCTGGTTACTATTTTCAACTTCCTGCTGGCTTCCCCATTGACTTTGCAAGGTGCTGTGATGTCATAATTAGGCGCCGGTTACCAAACGCTTGATTCACGAAACAGTGGAGACCCTCGTTCAGTGCTGTTGTCATTTCAAATGGTCATTGAACAGACGGTTGTTAACCGAGGACTTACCCAAGCATTCCAATTGGGGCACGACAAACCACTTCCTTTCTGGACAATTTACTCCGAAAAATCAACCATTTTTCAATAATATCTTTTTTTTTTCCTTTCATCTAGTTTTATAGATAAAACTTCCCTCCTTTTTCCATTGTTTTCAACCCCCGTATCCTGCCCAGAGACCATCTGTATTGGGCAGGATCTAAAAACTAAATAAATAAATGTACACCAGCCAACACTGGGAACTTTGGATCATATAAAAATAAATATATGAGGAAATTTAAAAAAAATGGGGGAGAAAAACAGAATATTTAGCCCTTACTTCACAAATCATTGCAAAGCCATTCCTGTCCCTATAGCAATAGCAATAGCACTTAGACTTATATACCGCTTCACAGTGGTTTTACAGCCCTCTCTAAGCGGTTTACAGAGTCAGCCTCTTGCCCCCCAACAATCTGGGGTCCTGATTTTACCCACCTTGGAAAGATGGAAGGCTGAGTCAACCATGAGCCTGGTGAGATTCGATCTGCCAAATTGCAGTCAGCAGAAGTAACCTGCAGTACTGCATCTAACCACTGCGCCGCCGTGGCTCATAGCAATAGCACTTAGACTTATGTACCGCTTCACAGTGCTTTTACAGCCCTCTCTAAGCGGTTTGCAGAGTCAGCCTGTTGCCCCCCCCAACAATCTGGCTCCTCATTTGACCGACCTTGAAGGATGGAAGGCTGAGTCAACTTTGAGCCGGTCAGGATCGAACTCCTGGCAATGGGCAGAGTCAGCCTGCAATAGTGCATTCTAACCACTGCGCCATTCTTAGTTCTTACAGGCACTTAGCCTTTCTGTCATGTGAATCTCCATATGGTAGCGTCACTCCCCCTAGTAAGGGCTTTAGAATTATTTTGACGTGCGCGACACAACTTTTAGGTGGCAGGGCTATGCGGTGCTTGGATTCAGTCTTCAGGAAGGGTTTTAAGATGAGCTAGAACGCAAATATAGCATCGGTCATTAGGAGACTAAAGGCTAAAACGTGAAGAATGATTGCAGGATTGGAGTATGTCTAGTTTAATTAAATGAAGGACTACATGATAACAGTCTTCCAATATCTGAGGGGCTTCCCCAAAGAAGAAGGGGTCAACTTGTTCTCCAAAGCACATGAAGGCAGAGGACAAGAAGCAACGGAGGGAAACTAATCAAGGAGAGACGCAACCTAGGACTAAGGAGGAATTTCCTGACAGAATAATTAACTTGTCCTCCAGAACTTGTGGGTGCTTCAACACTGGAGATTTTTAAGAAGAGATTGGACAACCATTTGTCTGAAATGGTTTGGATTTTCTGCTTGAGCCCCAGGGGGTTGGACCAGAAGACCCCCAAGGTCCCTTCCAAGATTTTGAAGAGGTAAAAAAGGTTTTTGCACTCTGTAGGTCTTCCAAACCCTCTGCACGCCCTGTTTTTTGTGAGGCCTGCAAAGTGCTCCTGGGGGCTGGGTGGGGGGCAAAAACGAGCAAAAAATGGCCTGTTTTTCATTTTTGCCCTTCCCAGCCCCCAGGAGCACTTTGCAAGTCTCCCAAACCCTCTGCACTTCCATTTTTGTGAAGGAGGCGGAGTTTTGGGGGGCAAAAATGCTGTATTCAGTGTACAAGACGCACCCAGATTTTCACCGTCTTTTTTGGGTGGGGAAAGGTGCATCTTATACTCGGAAAAATACGGTACCTACGGCAACCAGGGTTAACTTCTGGATAGCTCTTAGCGAGAGGTCGTGGCATGCCTTGACTTCATCTTGCCAAAAGTTATTGAAGGAATATAAACGTCCCAATCTGGTCATTGAATGGAAAGGTGTGTGGTGTCCACAATCATTTGGGATCTGGCAAGGACTAGGGGAGACACGATAGCAGTCTTCCAATATCTCAGGGGTTGCCACAAAGAAGAGGGAGTCAAACTATTCTCCAAGGCACCTGAGGGTAGAACAAGAAGCAATGGGTGGAAACTAATCAAGGAGAGAAGCAACTTAGAACTGAGGAGAAACTTCCTGGCAGTGAGAAGAATGAATCAGTGGAACAGAAATTGCCTCCAGAAGTTGTGAATGGCCCAACACTGGAAGTCTTTAAGAAGATGTTGGATAGCCATTTGTCTGGAACGGTATAGGGTTTCCTGCCTTAGCAGGGGGTTGGACTAGAAGACCTCCAAGGTCCCTTCCAACTCTGCTATTGTATTGTATTGTATACCTCTTTAATAAGAAAATCATTCAATTAACCTGGTGCTCTTCAGTTCAGCTGGGATGGCAAATGCACCCTGACTAGGAATTCTGCCCAAATACGTCTGCGAGATGGGCAGCTTTATAAATTGAATAAATAGATAAATACATTTTAAGGATGCTGGGCTGGGAGAAGCAACAGCGGCGGTTGTTTGTTGTTAGGTTGTCTGTCTGAGTGGAAGCAACAGACTAATCAAGGTTCACGTCAAGAATACTCTCACCAACGTGCAACTCATATATAAAAATAAGACCACACCCCATTCGCTTCTAGCACTGATGATGTTACCTAGTTGGGTCATGAAACGTCTGTGAGAAAACCACCCAGCTCAGAGAGCACTGAGGACCTCACAGTTCGGCCCTGAGCTACAAATACAGGTGGCCCTCAACTTACAGCCCCAACGGAGGCCAAAATTCATGTTACTAAGTGAGAAATGTGTTAAGTGAGTTTCGTCCCATTTTACCACTTTGTTTGTCACTTTTGTGAAGCGAATTGCTGCAGCGGTTAAGTTGTTGTTAAGGGAAGCTGGCTTTCGCCAGAAGGTCACGAAAGGTGACCCGGTACATTGCAACCGTCATAACTGTGAGTCAGTCATCAAGCACCTGACCTTTTGAGCTAAGCTAGTAACACCATTGTTAAGTGAGTATGGATTCCCCCTTTGACTTGGCTCACTAGGAGGGCACAAAAACGGATCACATACACTGCAACCGTCGTAAATACGAACCACTTGCCAAACATCTGAATTTTTACCACATGACCACGGGGAGGCTGCAAGAGTCGTAACTGAAAAGAGGTCCTAAGTCCCTTTTTTTCAGCCCTGTTGGCACTTTGAACGGTCACTAAATTAATTGTTGTAAGTTGAGGACTCCCTGTGTTGGTTGAGTATTTGTACACGTGAAGTCCTGGCTTTGTATATAGACCTCCTTCAATGACCTTCAATGAAATTTAGCCAGATAGACTGTGGGTCAGAGCCATAAGGGCACTTTCCACTGACACTGTGTGCGCACCGAGCAAACGGTGCTGAACTTCTCTGGTGCAAAGAAGTCTTGGTGCAAGGATCTTCTGCTTGTGGGGTTCATGTTGGTTGTAAGCCAAAAACAGCTGGCCAAAAAGCCCCTCTAAAAATCCACCCTGGCCAGATTCTCTCAAGTGCAAGCAAGATGGCTGTCCTGAGTGACAGACTCATCCTGTGATTTGATCCCTGCACATCAGTGGTGAAATTCAATTTTCTTTTACTACTGGTTGTGTGGGAGTGGCATGGTGGGTGTGGCAGGGGAAGGATACTGCAAAATCTCCATTCCCTCCCCACTCCAGGGGAAGGATTCTGCAAAATCCCCATTCTCTCCCCACTCCAGGGGAAGGATTCTGCAAAATCCCCATTCCCTCCCCACTCCAGGGAAGGATACTGCAAAATCCCCATTCCCTCCCCACTCCAGGGGAAGGATTCTGCAAAATCCCCATTCCCTTCCCACTCCAGGGAAGGATACTGCAAAATCCCCATTCCCTCCCCACTCCAGAGGAAGGATACTGCAAAATCCCCATTCCCTCCCCACTCCAGGGGAAGGATACTGCAAAATCCCCATTCCCTCCCCACTCCAGGGGAAGGATACTTCAAAATCCCCATTCCCTCCCCCCTCCAGGGGAAGGATACTGCAAAATCTCTATTCCCTCCCCACTCCAGGGGAAGGATACTGTAAAATCTCAATTCTCTCCCCACTCCAGGGGAAGGATACTGCAAAATCCCCATTCCCTCTCCACTCCAGGGGAAGGATACTGCAAAATCCCCATTCCCTCCCCACTCCAGGGGAAGGATACTGCAAAATCCCCATTCCCTCCCCCCTCCAGGGGAAGGATACTGCAAAATCCCCATTCCCTCCCCACTCCAGGGGAAGGATACTTCAAAATCCCCATTCCCTCCCCCCTCCAGGGGAAGGATACTTCAAAATCCCCATTCCCTCCCCACCCCAGGGGAAGGATACTGCAAAATCCCCATTCCCTCCCCACTCCAGAGGAAGGATACTGCAAAATCCCCATTCCCTCCCCACTCCAGGGGAAGGATACTGCAAAATCCCCATTCCCTCCCCACTCCAGGGGAAGGATACTTCAAAATCCCCATTCCCTCCCCCCTCCAGGGGAAGGATACTGCAAAATCTCTATTCCCTCCCCACTCCAGGGGAAGGATACTGTAAAATCTCAATTCTCTCCCCACTCCAGGGGAAGGATACTGCAAAATCCCCATTCCCTCTCCACTCCAGGGGAAGGATACTGCAAAATCCCCATTCCCTCCCCACCCCAGGGGAAGGATACTGCAAAATCCCCATTCCCTCCCCACTCCAGGGAAGGATACTGCAAAATCCCCATTCCCTCCCCACTCCAGGGGAAGGATTCTGCAAAATCCCCATTCCCTTCCCACTCCAGGGAAGGATACTGCAAAATCCCCATTCCCTCCCCACTCCAGAGGAAGGATACTGCAAAATCCCCATTCCCTCCCCACTCCAGGGGAAGGATACTGCAAAATCCCCATTCCCTCCCCACTCCAGGGGAAGGATACTTCAAAATCCCCATTCCCTCCCCCCTCCAGGGGAAGGATACTGCAAAATCTCTATTCCCTCCCCACTCCAGGGGAAGGATACTGTAAAATCTCAATTCTCTCCCCACTCCAGGGGAAGGATACTGCAAAATCCCCATTCCCTCTCCACTCCAGGGGAAGGATACTGCAAAATCCCCATTCCCTCCCCACCCCAGGGGAAGGATACTGCAAAATCCCCATTCCCTCCCCACTCCAGGGGAAGGATACTGCAAAATCCCCATTCCCTCCCCACTCCAGGGGAAGGATACTTCAAAATCCCCATTCCCTCCCCCCTCCAGGGGAAGGATACTGCAAAATCTCTATTCCCTCCCCACTCCAGGGGAAGGATATTGTAAAATCTCAATTCTCTCCCCACTCCAGGGGAAGGATACTGCAAAATCCCCATTCCCTCTCCACTCCAGGGGAAGGATACTGCAAAATCCCCATTCCCTCCCCACTCCAGGGGAAGGATACTGCAAAATCCCCATTCCCTCTCCACTCCAGGGGAAGGATACTGCAAAATCCCCATTCCCTCCCCCCTCCAGGGGAAGGATACTGCAAAATCTCTATTCCCTCCCCACTCCAGGGGAAGGATATTGTAAAATCTCAATTCTCTCCCCACTCCAGGGGAAGGATACTGCAAAATCCCCATTCCCTCTCCACTCCAGGGGAAGGATACTGCAAAATCCCCATTCCCTCCCCACTCCAGGGGAAGGATACTGCAAAATCCCCATTCCCTCTCCACTCCAGGGGAAGGATACTGCAAAATCCACTGCTGCAGATGTTCCCGTGTCAAAAATCGACTTCTGGTTATGTCCGGCTTCCACTAACAGGAGCTTCCGTAGTTATGATGCCACTGCACTTTTTTTTAAGAGCCAGTCTTAGGCCCCAGTGTGGCTTCCCTCTGAAAGAGGGGTCTCCAACTTTGAATACTTTTAAGACTTGGGTCAGGCTTCCGAGTAACATACCCATAGCAAACAAAACCCCGAGGCAGGCAATTGCCTCAAAAGAATAGGTTTATTGGATATGTTATATCTCAGCGGTGTCAAACTCAAGGCCCGCAAGCCGGATACAGCCCGCAGGGTGCTTAGATCTGGCCCACGGAGCCGCCTTGGAAATAGCAAAGGACCGGCCCGCAGTATCTCTGCCAGCAAAATTGAAGCTCCCGTGCACCGTTTTTGCTGGCAGAGGGTTTCAGGAGGCCGTGGCCGCTGACAATGGAGCCTGTTTTCACTGGCAGAGCGCTACATGCCTGGTACATGAGTGACATTGAGCTGGCCACGCCCTTCCCCCATCCCCCACCCTCTCCAAGGTCAAACACAACTCTGCTGCGGCCCTCAATGAAATCAAGTTTGACACCCCAGTCATATTGGCACAGGCAGGTGGAAACCGGCTCTGAATATTCCCGCGATTTCCACCTAATTAAAAGTCAAAAGTTTGTCACTCTCTCAAAACAATCATCACGTGGTCCAATCGGGTTACTGTCCAGTTGCTAGGTGACTCCAGACCCCTCCTTCCAAGCACCTGCAGGATTGTCCTTGATTCCCCCGAGAAAGCATTTTGTTTCAGCTACAACGGTCCAACTCTCTCTATTCCCCCCCTCCCTCCCTAGCCCCCTTCTCCGGTGTGTCAGCATTGAAGTCTCAAGATGGCCTCAGTCAGGCTGGGGTTGACAACCTGTGGACTTCAACTCCCAGAATTCCCCAGCCTGCACAGCTTTCAAGAAGAGTCTAGAGCAGAGTTTCTCAAACTCGGCAACTTTAAGATGGGTAGACTTCAACTCTCAGCTGTCCTGGCTGGGGAATTCTGGGAGTTGAAGTCCACAAGTCTTAAAAGTGCCCAAGGTTGGAAACCCTTGGTCTAAAAAGAGAGATGCAGTTGTTGGAACTCCATCCGATGTAGCACGGAGAGCCATTTTCATTGCAATAAGCTTTCCATGCCCTCATCAAGACTCTCAAGGTCAGTTTTGACAGTCTGGGTCAAAAATGGAACAATGCCAATCCTAGTGTTTGTGTAACAGTGAAATAAAGGACGGTCCTCCAGTTGAGAGGTCCTTAGTGCTCTCTGAGCTTGCTTGTTTTCTTGCAGACGTTTTATTACCCAACTAGGTAACATCATCAGTGCTGGAAGGGAGTGGGGTTTGCAGACCGGAGGAGAAAGAAGAAAAAGACCGTAATTGGTCCTCTCTGAACTTGCTGGTTTTCTTGCAGACGTTTCATTACTCAACTAGGTAACATCATCAGTGCTAGAAGGGAGTAGGGCCGTGACGGTAAACTATGGCACGCGTACCACAGGTGCCACGTGGAGGCCTCTATGGGCACGTGAGCCATCGCCTAGCTGAGGTCCACCGCGCATGTGCGGGTGCCTTCCGACGGCCAGTTGGCTTTTGGGTCTTTGCCGTGCATGAGGTGCATATGCGCAACGGGAGCGCATGGGTTCGGCGCCGTCTCCTGTGCCCTATTTTTGGTCCCAGGAGGCTTCAGGGAGGCCTGCTAGGCCCAAAATGCACTGCGGGGGAGGGGGGGCACATACACAGGGGGCCGTGCGCGCATGTGTAGGGGGTGGGCTGCATTGCATTATGGGTGTGGGCAGGCAGAAATGCTTCGGCATGTGAGGACAAAAAAGTTAGCCATCACTGGAGTAGGGTGAGAGGAAGAGGAGGAGCTGCAGACATTTCATTACCCAACTAGGTAACAGCATCAGAGCTAGAAGGGATTGAGGTTTGCAGTGAGGAAGAGGAGGAGGAGGAGGAGGAGGACCACCACTGAGGACCCAGCGTGCTCTCTGAGCTTGGTTGTTTTCTTGCAGACATTTCATTACCCAACTAGGTAACATCATCAGGTTCTCCATTTGGCCATGTTAACTAAGAAGTTTCCTAACAGTGAGATCAATTAAATCAGTGGAACTCCTTGCCTCCAGAAACTGTGGGTGCTTCAACACTGGAGGCATTTAAAAAGAGACTCAACAGCCACTTCTCTGAAATGACATAGGGTTTCCTGCCTGAGCAGGGGGTTGGACTAGAAGACCTCCAGGGTCCCTTCCCACTCTGTCCTTCTGTCAACGAAGAACTTAGTTGAACTTGTTGAATCCTGAATAAGGGTACAGGTAGTCCTCGACTTACGACCACAAGGGAGCCCAAAATTTCGGTTGCTAACTCAACATGTTTGTTAAGTGAGTTTTGCCCGTTTTGCGGCCTGTCTTGCCACAGTTGTTCCGTTAGGCACACGGTTGTTAAGTGAATCTGGCTTCTCCCGTTGACTTTGCTTGGCAGGAGGTCGCAAAAGGGGACCAACACGGCAACCGTCATAAGTACATGCCAGTTGCCAAGCATCCAACTTTTAATCGTGTGACCACCGCGATGCTGCAGTAGTCATAATTGTGATAAACTATCAGAGATCACTTTTTTTCAGTGACGTAACTTTGAATAGTCACTAAATGAACTGTTGTAAGTCGAGGACTATCTGTAATGGTATTTTATGGAAAGGGACCTCGTTTTGTTCTTTGAAACTCAAGGAGTAGCAGGCAGTTCCACTGTATCAGAGCCCAGAAGGGCTGTGAAGATTTTGATGTTGAATATGTTTGTGTCTTCTTTTTCCTCCTCAGCCCTCTCCTCTTCCCTTCATTCTCCTTTTCCTTTTCTTCCTCTGTTTCCATCTGCCTTCCCTTCCTACTCCACATCCTCCTCCTCCTCCTCTCCCTTTCCTCCCTCCCTTTCTCCCATGCTTCTCCTCCCCCTCATACGCCTTTTTCTTCTCCGCCTCCCCTTCTTTTTTCCTTCCTCCCTCCTTCCCTCCTTTCTTTCTCCCTCCCTCTTTCTTTCTTCTTTTTTTCTTTCTTTTTTCTTTCTTTTTTCCTTCCTTCCTCCCTCCCTCCCTCCCTTCCCCATTTCTTTCTTTTCCTTTCTTTCTCCTCCCTCTTTTTTCTTTCTTCTTTTGTTTTTCTTCTTTAATTCTTTCTTCTTTCTTTCCTTTTTTCTTTCTTTTTTCTTCTTTCTTTTTTCCTCCCTCCCTCCCTCCCACACTTCCCTTTTCCTTCCTGTCTCCCTCCGCCATTTATTTTCCTTCCTTTCTCCTCCCTCCCTCCATTCCTCCCTCTTTCTTTCTTTCTTTCTTTTTACTTTCTCCTTCCCTCCCTCCCACCTTTCCCTCTTCCTTCCTCCCTCCCTCCCTCCCTCCCTCCACCATTCCTTTCTTTTCCTTTCTTTCTCCTCCCTCTTTTTTCTTTTTTCTTCTTTAATTCTTTCTTCTTTCTTTCCTTCTTTCTTTCTTCTTCCTTCTTCCTTCCTTCCTTCCTTTCTTTCTTCCTTCCTTCCTTCCTTCCTTCCTTCCTTCCTTCCTTCCTTCCTTCCTTCCTTCCTTCCTTTCTTTCTTTCTTTCTTTCTTTCTTTCTTTCTTTCTTCCTCCTTCCTTCCTTCCTTCCTTCCTTCCTTCCTTCCTTCCTTCCTTCCTTCCTTTCTTTCTTCCTTCCTTCCTTCCTTCCTTCCTTCCTTCCTTCCTTCCTTCCTTTCTTCCTGGGATGGATGTAAAGCAAATGTCTGAAAGAGGTCTTCTCTGAATCAAAGAAGAGGGAAGGGATGGATAGGAAAGTAGAGGATCTTCACATTTATTGCTGTGCTGATAAGGGCAAGAAAAGGAGGCAGAATTCTGGAGGCAAAATACGTCAAAGAACAGGATGTTTTCAACATATAATTTGGGTTCAAGCACCAGGTTCTGGGTCAGTCATATATGGGTTTCTGGTCATGATGGCTTCTACCAAGAAGGGCAGAGAAAAAATGTGGGCAGCAGGAGCCTTGCAAACTTCGCAAAGGTTTACATTGATTGGCTAGAGTTGGATAGACCTCATTTCAGTGTAACAGTGGAGTAGGGGGTTGGACTGGATGACCGCGTGGGTCCCTTCTTCCTCATCCACACTAATGATTCCTAGGTGTATTTGACAGCTTTTATTTAGCAGCAACTAAGAGGCGCTCTGGTTTTCTGGCAGCCAAAGCAAGGCTGAAATTGTCCTTTGTGTTTTTTTTAAAGGTGGAAATAATTGCAGTCAATGATAGTTTCTTTTCAAATATTCCAAATTATTTTTGTTTCCTGAATCATTAAAACGTCCCTGTTTTTCACTATGTGGCAAAGGGAAATGCTGGGAAAGGCTTCGCTCTCCGATCCTAGAAAGTTGCAAACACCGGGGATATTTCTAGCCCTCATTTATTTTTATATTTTTTGCAACAACACCTAGCCATAAAAATCCATCACGGGTCATTCTGTGCTTTTACTGCCTGTGGTTTGAATGATTCTTGGAAAAGCACAAAAATTGTTCTTGTTCTCCAACACACAGAGAGGAAGCAGGAACTCTTCATACGCCTGCAGGGAAGCGAAAGGATATTAGAATAAAATATCCTCAGGGGTTGCCACAAAGAAGAGGGAGTCAAACTATTCTCCAAAGCACCTGAGGGTAGAACAAGAAGCAATGGGTGGAAACTAATCCAGGAGAGAAGCAACCTAGAACTGAGGAGAAATTTCCTGACAGTGAGGACAATTAATCAGTGGAACAGAAGTTGCCTCCAGAAGTTGTGAATGCCCCAACACTGGAAGTCTTTAAGATGTTGGATAGCCATTTGTCTGGAACGGTATAGGGCTTCCTGCCTAGGCAGGGGGTTTGCCTATAAGAATAAGTCAACTTATTCTCCAAAGCACCTGAAGAAGGCAGGATAAGAAGCAATGGATGGAAACTAATCAAGGAGAGAAGCAACTTGGAACTAAGGAGAAACTTCCTAAGAATGAGAACAATTAATCAGTGGAACAACTTGCCTCCAGAAGTTGTAAATGCTCCAACACTGAAAGTTTTTAAGAAGATGTTGGATATCCATTTGTCTGAAGTGGTGTACGGTTTCCTGCCTAGGCAGGGGGTTGGACTAGAAGACCTTCAAGGTCCCTTCCAATTCTGTTATTCTAATTTTAAATTATCATGAAGGAACCGGTTGTTTTAGCGAACGGTTAGTTGTACAATTCCCCAGCATAGCTGACTGGGGAATTCTGGGCGCAGAAGTCCATAAGTCTTAAAGTTTGGAGACCCTTGAACTAAAGCATAGAACATAGAATAATAAGAGTTGGAAGGGACCTTGGAGGTCTTCTAGTCCAGCCCTCTGCTCAAGGAGGTGGTAATAAGATGTTCCCCAGTCCTCTAAACATGTTGAATTACACTCTCATCATCCTTGTGCTGGTTGTAGATGAAGACACCAAGTTAGAGAAACTTCACTCGGATATTCCAACACTGGAGGATTTTCAGAAGAGATTGGACAACTGTTTGTCTCAAACGATATAGGGGTTGGACTAGAAGACCTCTAAGGTCCCTTCCAACTCTGTTGTCCTTCTGCTTCTTGAATGAGACAACTAGCAGATACAGTTGTGTCTTGCTTTGTGCCCAAAATAACTATTATCCACCGCTTCAAGATGGAGACAAAGGCTGAAATACAATCATTTAGTGGAACATGTCCAAGCGGATAATACCTTGATAACAATTGTGGTCCTGTGACTAATTTGCCTGAAATTTGCCTGTTCTCAAAGGTGCATGGGCGTATTCTCCAGTGGGTAATTTACGGATGTGTAGATACCATGGCAACTCCTGCCTCTTAAGGAGATGTGTAAGCATCTTTTTAGCAGCTGCCTGTGGAATTAACCACTTGGATTGGGCCGTGTGTGACTTGTACAAGGGAAAAATATGCAGGTAATCCTTGACCACCATGGAGCCCCAAAATTTCCGTTGCTAAGCGAGACAGCTGTTAAGGGATTTTTGCTCCATTTTGCAACCTTTCTTGTCACAGTTTGTTAAGCGGATCACTGCCATTGTTTAAGTAAGTAACTGGGTTGTAAAGCCAATCTGACACCCCCATTTGATTTTGCTTTCCACCTTACAGAATTCAAACCGAAATCATTTTCCCCACAGGAAAAAATTCTTCTAATTAATTCCAAAATTTTATTCTATTTTTAAGTCCAATGGGAGGCTTGGTTCATTTATAACTTTCCAAAAACCAATCTTTTAATCACCCTTTTGCGGTCTATCCCGAAAGGATTATTGTTTTAAACCCTTAAATTTGCATTTAAAACTTTATGGGTTGAAGGAATCTCGCCTGTGCTGTAACACCTGTCAATCCAAAAACAATCAGTGAGCAATTTCCAAAAATGATCCGAAAAGAAAATAGGAAAACTTAGTTTCTTTTTTAAAGGCCCCAATCATTGTTTGAGCCAAAAATATTTGCTATTCCTTTGTCTCTCAGAGCTTTAAAACTGCTGAGGGCTGCTGTTTTGTGAGGAATGGTGCCTGGAGCACTTTTGGGCGATCTCAAGTCATTTTCTTGTCCAGAGAGGAATTACGAAGAGCTTGCTACTTGCTGTTTCTTCATTCCGCCTCCGTCATCAGCTCCTCTTTTAGTAGAGCCATTTTCAATTTACCAATTTTACCAGTGGTGAAATTCAAATTTTTTTTTACTACCGGTTCCGTGGGCATGGCTTGGTGGGCATGGCAGGGGAAGGATACTGCAAAATCCCCCTTCCCTCCACACTCCTAAGGGAAGGATATTGCAAAATCTCCATTCCCTCCCTGTCAGCGTTCCAAATATCATGCAGAATTAAATCGGAGTCCAAGGCAAAACTATCCTTAAAGTTCCAATTTAATAAGACAGACATGTTGGCACATCTGTGGATTCCCAAATCTAAAAGCTTCCTGGGATTCCACCCAGTTGAAAGTTCATGATCTTATATCCCCACACCCATAAATCCATCACACGGTCCAATCTTCTTCGGCCACGCTGGCATCTCCACCCAGCTGGTTCCGATCAGGTGCAGAGGTGCGGAGACAAAAGATGACCTTGGCTTCTATAAAGGAATGACAACAACACATTCCACAATTCTACTCCTTTCTATTCCCCCTCCCAATTACTACACTAATGAAACAGCATAATGAATAATAGAGAGTGTGGCAGGCCAAAGATCCTAAAAAGAAATATGACTGCAGGCCTGATACTCCCCACTCTGGGGCCAGCCAGAGGTGGTATTTGCCGGTTTTCCGAATTACTCAAAATTTCCACTACCGCTTCTCCAGAACCTGCTGAATTTCACCCCTGAATTTTACCCTCCCTTCAGTTCTTCTCCATCTTCAGTTACCACTTCTTCCAAAATTAACCTAATACCACTTTATAAATCCCTTGGGAAGACCACACTTGGAATATTGCATCCAGTTTTGGTCTCCACGATGTGGAGACTCTAGAAAGAGTGCAGAGAAGAGTAACAAAGAGGATTAGGAGACTGGAGGATAAAACATACGATGAAGAACGGTTGCAGGAACTGGGTATGTCTAGTTTAATAAAAAGAAGGACCAAGGGAGACATGATAGCGGTCTTCCAATATCTCAGGGGCTGCCACAAAGAAGAGGGAGTCAAACTATTCTCCAAGGCACCTGAGGGTAGAACAAGAAACAACGGGTGGAAACTAATCAAGGAGAGAAGCAATTTAGAACTGAGGAGAAATCTCCTGACAGAACAATTAATCACTGGAGATTTTGCCTCCCGAAGTTGCAAACTGCTCCAACCCTTGAAGTCTTTAAGAAGATGTTGGATAACCATTTGTCTGAAGTGTTGTAAGGTTTCCTGCCTAAGCAGGGGGTTGGACTGGAAGACCTCCAAGGTTCCTCCCAACTCTGTTATTCTATTCTAACATTGACAGTCTTACTGTGGTGTCCAACGTTATCCTATTTGTGTTTGGCTCATCATAATGTTGTGTGATGTGCCAAGTCCCAAGGGAAAAGGCTGCTTTGAGATCTCCAGGGAACACCAATACCTCCCTGAAACATTATATTTTCCTCCAGAGTCGCATAACTGCCTCCTGCGCAATTAAAGATAGTTCAGGCTGAAGGATTTGCAGGAGGAGCCGTCCTTTCGTGCTGCATTGACTTTGGAATCCAAAACTGGCAGTTCAGACTATTGTACAAATCTGGAAAAAGTACGAATTCACGAGCACATTTTATTATTGTGGCATTCACGTGATTGCTTTATTTTTCTGAATTATTGGAAATGTCTGTTTCCGGAATGCCATTGTCCTCCTTCTTTAGTCAACACATTTGAAAAAAAGGAATAGCTATATTATTTTTATCAGCTTGGGGTAAACCAATATGTCCACAATTTTATTCCTGCAGAAATAACAATTATTAAAACCTGTCGGCGAGGATGGATTTATTGCTGGTTAGGAGTAACCACATGTCAGTGTTAAATTCCTTTGAACGTGTCACAAAGAGACGAATTTCCTTGTGTCTCCAATCACACTTGGCCCATATTCTATTCTATTTATTCTATTAAAACAGTAGTTGTGTAAAGACACTTGTGGTTGTTCTTAGCTTATTAGAGCAAGTGCATTTGCACAACTTGTTTTTCCCAGTATGTGGTTGTGATTCCCAGTCCTGTTAGTGAATTAATTTGCATGGTGATCATCAATCAAGGTAGAGTCTTTTAAAAAATAGTATTGAATTCTAGCTGAAACTTTAGAATGATCTATTTTTATAAGATGTTTCCAAAGCTCTGTTTGAATTAAACTCTTTAAATTTGAGTTGGAAATTGTAATGAGTAATTTGTCACATGGATTAAGCTCCCTGTGACTCTCCAGCAGATGTTTATCATAAAACACACACACACACACACAGACCTCATGCAGGCAAACAAATGTGATGGAATGTAGTCTGAATTCCTAGGAGGGTGGGGCTGCATTCCAGAGGAGCAAGAGACAGTCAAGATAGTTTGTGTGAGAGAAGGAAGGTGAAGACGGCACCTCCCTAATAGTTCCCAGAGTAAATACTTTATGGGGATGTTGGCATGCTTTAGTTTGGCAAGATTCTGTCTATGGGTGAGGAACAATAAAGAAATCTGCTAGGGAAAATCACATTGTGTCTTTCTTGATTTTGGGAGCTCCTTCCTTCCTTCCTTCCTTCCTTCCTTCCTTCCTTCCTTCCTTCCTTCCTTCCTTCCTTCCTTCCTTCCTTCCTTCCCTGGATTCCCAGAAGGGAGAGACTGCATTCCAGAGAAGCGAGAGACAACTCAGTCCAGATAGTTTGTGTGAGAGAAAGAGGGTGAGGATGGCTCCTCCCTAATATTTCCCAGAGTACAGGCCTGATGGGGTGGTAGCAGGTTTTAGTTTGGCAAGATTCTGTCTAGAAACAATAAAGAAATCTGAAGAAACACGATGTGTCTTTCTGGAGCCTTACCATAAACAGGTCAAAAGCTAAGTTTTTTCAAGTTACGACCGTAGCTGCTCACTTTTTATTCTGACATTTCAACGTCTAATACTACAGAAACATCCTTTAGTGAATGATGGAAATCTCTTCTTGTATCTATGTGAAAGTTTTAAGGTATTTTGACAATCAGCTTCTCTATGGAACTTGTGAACTGGGGTGGATCTTGTGAATCTAGTTGGGCAACCCTGATTTTGGGTGGAATTAGGTGACTTTCAGCCAAATTCTTCCCAGGGTTGGCGTGTCTGTAGGGTAGAAATCCGTTTGGGCAATGTGCAGAGTACGAAAGCGTAAGTTTCTTGCGTCAATCAAACTGAACTGGTGGAGTTTGGTTCTCGCAACACACACACACACACACACCAGCGGTGGGATTCATTTACCTTCCCTACCAGTTTGCAAATGTGAGCGTGCATGCTCGGTTCACTCACACACGGTGCTTGTGCATTACGTCGGGGTGGTTGGGTGGAGCCTCCCACAGCCGCCGCTATCGGTTTTCCCGAACCGGAGAGAGTCAGCTGAATACCACCTCTGACACACACACATACTTTGAGATGGGGAAGCACTAAGCGAAATCATACAGTCCCCACCTCCTTCGTGGGACGAAGGCAGGTCGGAAGGCAGAGGATGGCACCGAGGTTTGTCTTTTTTTAAGTACCACTGGGCAAAGACTCAAGACGGAGAAGCGAATTCCCGTGTTACCTGTAGGTTTCTCCAGCTCTGCTCCACAGAGTCCCAATGTCACTTCTGGGATGCTCTTAATTCAGGGGTGTCACGCTCGATTTCATTGAGGGGCCGCGTCGGGGGTGGGTGGGCGGGATGGATGGGGTGGGCGTGGCCAGCTTGACGTCACCCGTGTCAGGGGCACCCGAGGTGGCCCGAGCGATGTGCCAGAGAAAACGGGCTCCGTTTCTGGCTGCGATGACCTCCTGCAACCCTCGGCCTTTGAGTTTCACACCCCTGCTCTAAGGGTTCTGATGAAGAACTCAAAGCTTGGGATCAGATAAGGGTGAGGGGTGCCTGTAATAGAGTGAGAAGGGTCCTGGGGGGGATGAGGGGGGGAGGATAGCACAGTTCAACAGGATTTGGGTTTTGGTACAAGAACATTTATTCAAACCTGCTTGGCCAGGGGGTTGTAAAAGTCCCTCAATATTGATTCAAATACATGTCGGCTATCTTCCTTCTTTCCTGCCTGCCTTATCAAGATTGGCATGCCCTCCCTCCCTCCTTACTTCCTTCATTCCTCCCTCCCTGCCATTTCCTTCTTTTCTTTTCTTTTCCCTTCCTTTCCTTTCTCCCCCTTCCCCCCTCATCAGTCTTCCTTCATCTCCTAATTCCTGCTTCCTTCCTAAAATCATTCTTTCTTCCTTCCTTTTTCTTCATCAATAACTTCCTACCTACTTACTTACTTCCTTTCTCTCTTCTCCTCCCTCCCTTCCTTCCTATGTTGGATAACCATTTGTCTGAAGTAGTGTAGGGTTTCCTGCCTAAGCAGGGGGTTGGACTAGAAGACCACCAAGGTCCCTTCCAAATCTGTTATTCTATATTCATTTCTTTCTTTCCTTCCTTCCTTCTTTCCTTCCTTCCTTTCCCTTTCTTCATCAATATCTCCTTCCCTCCTTCCTTTCTGTGTGATATTGATTCCAGGGCATCTCCAACTATCTTGTCTGTTTCTCCCCCAATTAATGCATAAGTGTATTTTAGAATTTTTTTAAAAAAAGAATGATTTTCAATCTATCACTTGTAATCATATAAATAAATATATATATATAAATATAAATATATATTAAGAAGTGTTTATTTGCAAAAAAAGGAGAGAGAGAGTGAGAGAGAAAGAGAAAAAATGTTTTAAATGTAAACTATCTTATAAACTCCTGATTTGTGATGATTTGTCTTTTTTGG
>NW_028113452.1:0-31483 GCF_964273705.1 Natrix helvetica
GTGGGACCAAACTCCCTTAACAAATGCCTCGCTTGAGCAAGGGGGCTGGACTAGAAGACCTCCAAGATCCCTTCCAGCTCTGTTATTCTATATCTTGCTTGAGCAGGGGGCTGGACTAGTTGACCTCCAAGGTCCCTTCCAGCTCTGTTATTCTATATCTTGCTTGAGCAGGGGGCTGGACTAGTTGACCTCCAAGGTCCCTTCCAGCTCTGTTGTTCTGTTATGGTGAATGCACAACATGGACCAGAAGCATCTCCATGTCAAAGCAATTCCAATTCTGCTCTTCATCCCCAAAGCTCCCTCTGTGTTAAGAGGTCCTTGTTGCTCCTCCCTGGTTGCACCATCCCTGCTAATGTTCTCTTTTTATGGCTCCCTCTGTCTGTCTGTCCATTTGTCCCCCCACCTGAAGCTTACAGTGTAGGTGACAACCAAGTCTTCCAGCTTTGTGGGCCCAGGCTTCTGTGGCCAATAGGCAGGAGAAGACGGCAGCATAGAAGAACCTCAACATAGCTGTGGAATCCCTGAAAAATAGAGATTAGCAACTATTAATTGCTATTGCTATTAGCAACTCTTATTTTGCTAATAATAGTATTAAGCCAAACCCGGTGCAAAGCCACAGCAATAAAGACCACCAAGGACCAACTATGAGAACGGAATTATAAATGGACAATGGCAACTGCATATAAAGAGAATTTGCACAAAATGTTTTGCATGTCACCTGAAAGATTGGCAAAAAAAATGTTTAAAAAGAAATCAACTAAATGTTGGAAATGCCATCAAACGTCGGGGTCATATTATCACATGTGGTGGACATGCACAAAAGCGAAGAAATATTGGGCAAGAATTCTGAAGAAATCCCTAAAGATGAAAACGGGATTAGGAAATTATTAAGACTGTGCAGAGATGAGTAGATTAACACTAGCAATGAAAGGAAAGGAAGAATCTGATTATTTTAATATAGGGGGGTTTATTTTATCATCGGTTAGAAAATGAATATGGATCAAAAGTATAAAACTAAATAATTTAGGAAGAGAAATGTTCTCACAGGAGATACAGGTGGAGCTCGAAAAATTAGACTGTCGTGCAAAAGTTCATTTATTTCAGTAATGCCACTTAAAAGGTGAAACTAATATATGAGAGAAGACTCATTACATGCAAAGCAAGATAGTTCAAGCCGTGATTTGTCATAATTGTGATGATTTATGGCGTACAGCTCATGAAAACCCCAAATCCACCATCTCAGAAAATTAGAAGATTACATGCAATCAATAAAACAAGGATTGTACATAGAACAATATCGGACCTCTGAAAAGTATAAGCATGCATATATGTACTCAGTACTTGGTTTGGGCCCCTTTTGCA
The DNA here is from genome assembly GCF_964273705.1 of Natrix helvetica. Classification (NCBI taxonomy): domain Eukaryota; kingdom Metazoa; phylum Chordata; class Lepidosauria; order Squamata; family Natricidae; genus Natrix; species Natrix helvetica. The sequence goes on from NW_028113452.1 coordinate 1,363, forward strand.
GCAATTACTGCCTCAATGCAGCATGGCATGGAAGCTATCAGCCTGTGGCACTGCTGGGGTGTTATGGAAGACCAGGATGCTTCAGTAGCGGCCTTCAGCTCTTCTGCATTGTTCGGTCTCATGTCTCTCATCTTTCTCTTGGCAATGCCCCATAGATTCTCTATGGGGTTCAGGTCAGGCGAGTTTGCTGGCCAATCAAGCACAGTAATCCCATAGTCATTGAACCAGGTTTTGGTGCTTTTGGCAGTGTGGGCAGCTGGAAAATGAAGTCAGCATCCCCATAAAGCTCGTCCGCAGAAGGAAGCATGAAGTGCTCCAAAATCTCCTGGTAGACGGCTGCGTTGACCCTGGTCTTAATGAAGCACAGTGGTCCAAAGTCCTGTTGCTCCTTGGTCCAAAGTCCTCTTTTCTGATGAGAGCAACTTTTGCCAAAAGCACCAAAAACTGGTTCAATGACTGTGAGATTACTGTGCTTGATTGGCCTCTCCATTTTTCCTCCATACTCTGGGTCCTTGGTTTCCAAATGAGATGCAAAAGTTGCTCTCATCAGAAAAGAGGACTTTGGACCACTGAGCAACAGGACTTTGGACGAAAAGATTGGTTCAAATCTCTACCCAGCCAGCATTTCTTAAGCCCAGCCCAGCTACCTTACAAGGTGGTTGTTCCAGAAAAAATATTCAAATCTTACATGCTGAACTTGGATTCCAAAACAGAAAAATTCAGTGATTGGCATTCGATCGTGTCCCCCTGGGAGAAAAGTTGCAACCATGCAAGGACTGGTCGTAAGTCCTTTTTCAGTTCCATTGAAGGTCACTAAACAAATGATTGGAACTCTGAGATCATCTAAACAGGACGTGGTGGCTCAGTGGCTAAGACGCTGAGCTTGTCGATCAGAAAGGTCGGCAGTTCGAATCCCCAGCGCTGCGTAACGGAATGAGCTCCCGGGACTTGTCCCAGCTTCTGCCAACCTAGCAGTTTGAAAGCAGGTAAAAAATGCAAGTAGAAAAGTAGGCACCACCTTTGGTGGGAGGGTAACAGCGTTCCGTGTGCCTTCATGCGTTGAGTCATGCCAGCCACATGACCACGGAGACGTCTTCGGACAGCGCTGGCTCTTCAGCTTTGAAACGGAGATGAGCACCGCCCCCTAGAGTCAGGAATGACTAGCACAGATGTGCAAGGGGAATCTTTACCTTTTACCTTTAAATAAATTATTGGAACTCAAAGATCATCTCTACTCCCTGTTGTTATACTGCCACATTACTTTCTTCTAGATCAGATTAGCAAATAGAATGAAAGGCAAATTTCCTGACCATTAGAATTGACTTCAGAAGTTGTGAATGCTCCATCACCGGAGGTTTTAGACAGCCACCGGTTCCCTGGCAGACACTCCTCGACTTACGACCACAATAGAGCCCAAAATTCCTTTTGCTGACTGAGACCGTTGTTTCCCCTGTTGCAAACTTTTCTTGCCACAGTTGTTAAATAGTGACACAGTCGTTAAGCGAACCTGGTTTCCCCCGTTGACTTCTACTCAGAAGGTCGCAAAAGGGGATGGCGTTGCCCTGGGACGTTGCAACTCCTTAATTTGGTTCCTTTATCTAGGGGGCCTGATATTCCCGTGTAACAATTTCTTCTACTAGCTTTCAAGAATGTGCCTAGCTTTGAAGCCAAGAATAGAAGCAAGAGGCAGCAGGGAGAGAACATTTGCAGTAAGGCCATCCGATATTAAGGTTACAGTTACAGGCTGGAAAACAACTAATTTCTGACAGTCTACAATAATATAAGCAGAAGCCCATTACAAAGCGTAATTCTTAATAAATGATTTCTAGCAGTATATCGTATCAGAAACAAACAGCAAATATTGGTTTTTAACCAGTAACAATTATATAGTAACACAAGCAATTCCTAATAAAAGCAAATAGCTAATATGGATTCATATTGATTCATATACTCCTTTGGAACGGTTGCTAAATGAGCTGTTGTAAATAGAGGACCTTCTGTATCTTCATTGTAAACGTTGAAAAACTCGGGAGACTGTAGACTCGCAGAGGACCACAAGACTGGTGCAAAACCAAACATTTACACACAAACACACACACACACACACTTAAATACCCCTCTTCCCAAGTACCCCACTTTTTAAACTTTTTAAAAACCAGTGTCCTGAATGAGATCCGCAAGGAGAAAAAGGCAGGATTATTTTTTCTGCACAGTTCTTCTCAGATGCCTTCGTCTTCGTTCCAAATCCCCTTCCCCAGCCGAGATCCCAATGTCGATCTGCATTAGATCTCTAGCCAATGAGACCCCCACTCTCTTTTAACCACTTACCTGATCCGCCTGAGAGATCTGCAGTTTTCCCCTCCCCGGTGGGCTGCAGCCAGTCTGGTCTCTTCATCTGCCCAAGGTATATTTAAGTTCCCACCCACTGGCTGCCTCTTCTCACCTGGGCCCAGCCTCCCCCTTCCTCCTCTCTCCACCCACTTTCTCAACCGAGCGCAGAGGCAACTTCACACCTGCCTGCCAGCCAAGATTCAGGGACTCCCAGAATTAGTAACGTTCTGACCGAGGCTTCCCGAGAGCCTGAAGCCAACTCCTGGTCCCGACAAAACCCCCTTTTATTAATTGACTGTGAATTCTGCTCCTTCACATCCAGCAAAGTCTTTCAAGGGAGGATTTACAGTCACAGACCTTCTCTGGCTTGGAGAGATGCCAGGCTGATATCTGAAGAACTTGGCCAGGAGTCTCGGAGAGTCACTAACCAATGAAGCGAACTAATGGTCTCCTGCAAACTCCACTCCCCAGTTGCTCCTCTTTTACAGTATTTCCTCACATGATCCTGGGGATGCTTCAAAGGTCATCACTGTGAAAAAATGGTCGTAAGTCACTTTTTTCAATGCCGTTGTAACTTTGAATGGATACTAAATGAACTAGAGTTCACTGTCCCTCAGATACCCAGTTGTGAGTCCCTAGGTGTGAAATGGGGCCCAGGGAGGCAGTTGGGCCTGCTGATTGTATACTTGGCTCCTCGCTATACATCAGCGGCCCTGCCCGAGCTCCTCGAGCTGATCTCAGAGACGGCGGTTGAGATCCCCAGGCTTTTGGTTATGGGGGACTTCAACCTGCCGTCGACGGGAGCAGCATCTGAGGTGGCTCGGGAGTTCATGGCTTCCATGACAGCCATGGGCCTGACCCAATTAATTCAGGGCCCCACACACGAGGGCGGTCACACACTGGACCTTGTCTTTGTATCTGAACAGTGGACGAGTGATCTGGGAATAGGGGATTTAGTTATTACTCCCCTGTCATGGTCAGATCACTCATGTCTCCGGCTCGACTTCCCTGGCGCTACCCCCCACCGCGAGGAGGCGGAGCCAGTCTGTCCAAGCTGGTATCGCCCCAAGCACCTGATGGAACCGGATAGGTTCCAGACGGAGCTTGGGCCACTACCTGTAGCCCTGACCCGCGCTCGGTCGGAGGACCTAGCGGCCGCCTGGAATAGGGCGGCGGCTGGGGCCTTGGACCGGGTTGCGCCTTTGCGACCTCTCCTGCGGCAGCGATCCACCCGAGCTCCTTGGTACACCGAGGAGCTGAGGGTGATGAAGCGCCATAGGAGACGTCTAGAGAGCAGGTGGAGATCCTCACGCTCCGAGTCTGATCGAACACAGGTAAGAGCCTATTTACGGACCTACCTTGTGGCATTGAGAGCGGCCAAACGTAGACATTGTGCCACTCTTATTGCATCCGCGGAGAACCGCCCTGCCGCCCTGTTTAGGGTGACCCGCTCCCTCTTGTCACAGGGGACGCGGGGGGCACCCTTGCAGGGTAGAGCAGAGGAGTTTGGGGAATATCTGCAGGACAAAGTCGCTCAGATCCGGAGCGGATGGCCCCCTCCAGTGGACCGGACGAGCCGTCAACAGTGAGTCTTGTGAGACCATTCTGGGAGGAGTTTGACTCTGTTGCCCCCGAGGATTTGGACAGGTTGCGTGGACGGCTGCGACCCACCACATGTTCAATGGACCCATGTCCCTCCTGGCTGGTACTGGCATCCTGGGAGGTGACACGAGGCTGGCTTCTGGGCCTGGTGAACGCCTCATTGGGTGAGGGATCCTTACCAACTGCCTTGAAAGAGGCGGTGGTGAGGCCCTTACTCAAGGGGCCTTCACTGGACCCAATGGAGCTAGCTAATTATCGTCCAGTCTCCAACCTTCCCTTTTTAGCGAAGGTTGTTGAGAATGTGGTGGCACAGCAATTTCCACGACACCTTGACGAATCCGAATATCTAGACCCACGCCAGTCCGGCTTCCGACCCGGGCACAGCACAGAGACAGCCTTGGTCGCGCTGGTTGATGATCTCTGGAGGGCCAGAGATAGAGGCTGTTCCTCTATCCTGGTCCTATTAGACCTCTCAGCGGCTTTTGATACCATCGACCATGGTATCCTATTGCGCCGGCTGGAGGGGATGGGAGTCGGAGGCACCGTTTTACGGTGGTTCGGCTCCTACCTCTCCGACCGGTCGCAATGTGTGTTGACGGGGGCAGAGATCGACCCTGAGGCCACTCACCTGCGAGGTGCCGCAGGGGTCGGTCCTCTCGCCCCTCCTGTTCAACGCATATGTGAAGCCACTGGGGGAGATCATCCGTGGTTTAGGGGTTGAATATCATCTGTACGCTGAAGATACTCAGCTGTACATTTCAACCCCAAACCACCCCAGCGAGGCTGTCGAAGTGATGTCTCGGTGTTTGGAAGCCGTCGGGGTCTGGATGGGGGACAACAGACTCAAACTCAACCCCTCCAAGACTGAGTGGCTGTGGCTACCGGCACCTCGGTTCAGCCAGCTGACTCCAACGCTGGCCATAGGGGGCGAACAATTGCCCCCTATGGAACGGGCGCGCAATTTGGGCGTCCTCCTAGATGCCCGGCTGTCAATGGACGACCATGTGGCAGCCGTGGCAAGGGGGGCGTTCCATCAGGTTCGCCTGGTGCGCCAATTGCGCCCCCTTCTGGACCGGGATGCCCTACGCACGGTCACTCATGCACTGGTGACGTCTCGCCTGGACTACTGTAATGCTCTCTACATGGGGCTTCCCTTGGGACGCGCCCGAAGACTGCAGCTAGTCCAGAACGCAGCCGCGCGGGCAGTCATGGGGAGTACCAGGTACTCCCACGTAACATCGCTCCTGCGTGAGCTGCACTGGCTGCCTGTGGTTTTTCGGGTGCGTTTCAAGGTTTTGACCACCATCTTTAAAGCGCTCCATGGCATAGGGCCTAGCTACCTGCGGGATCGCATCCTCCCACACACATCCCTGCGGCCAATTCGCTCTCACAGGGAGGGGCTTCTCCTGGTGCCGTCCACCAGGCAATGCCAACGGGCGACACCAAGGAATAGGGCCTTCTCTGTGATGGGCCCAACCCTCTGGAATGACCTCCCCCCCGACATTAGAACCACCACCGACTTCCGCTCCTTCCAACAGAAATTGAAGACACACCTGTTCCGACTGGCTGGCCTGGCATAATTATAACGTCTACCTCCTGGCAAACATATTTCTTACTGGTTTTTTAGGGGGATTGTTCTTTTAAATTTAATTTTATAGGATATTGGGGTTTTAAATTTTTAAATTTCAAATTATTTACTTAGCAGTACAGTTCTGTAAATCTTTTTATCCTCCTCTTATTTATTTATCTACTTAATAATTTTGTCTAATTTTATAGCTATTTATGATGTATTTCTGATATGGACTGTACACTGCCCCGAGTCCCTTTCGGGAGAGGGAGCGGTCTATAAGCGCTAAGAATAAATAAATAAATAAATAAACTGTTGTAAGTCGAGGACTACCTGTAATCCATTTCCCTTTTGCCTTCAGCAATTTCACACAGGGATATATATAGGGCAGGGCAGGTCTCCGAGCTCTCTAAAGCTATGAAAGCTGGCAGTAGAGCCTCCACAGCTAGGAGCAGCATGCCTCAGTAATAAAGGGGTCGACAAATTTAGATATTCCTGGAAGAGACTAAGTTTCATTAAGAGGCAGGGAGTTTGGATCCATCCTCTATAAAATTATGATATATACAGACCACAATTGCAGCCAAAATGTATTTCGCTAAGTGAGACAATGATTAACTAAGTGAATTTTGTCCCCATTTTACAACCTTTCTTGCCGCGGTTGTTAAGTGAACCACTGCTGTTGTTAAGTGAGCCGCACCATTGTCAAGCAAATCTGGCTTCTCCCATTGATTTTGCTGATCAGAAGGTCGCAAAAGGAGATCACGAGGCACTGCAACCGTCATAAGTATGAATCAGTTGCCAAACATCAGAATTTTTATCACCTGATCATGGGGATGTTTCTATGGTCATAAATATGGGAAGAGGCCATTCGTCATTTTTTTCCAGTGATGTCGTAATTTGAACTGAACTGTTGTAAGTTGAGGACTGCCTCTACCAGGCTGAAAAAGTGCAGAGAAGAGTGACTAAGATTATGAAAGGCCTGGATATTAAAATGCATGAAGAACGGCTGCAGGATTTGGGTTTAGCCAGTCTAGAGAAAAGAAGGACCAGGGGAGACAGGAGAGCAGCCTTCCAATATCTCAGGGGTTGCCCCAAAGAAGAGGGAGTCAAACTATTTTCCAAGGCACCTGAGGGTAGAACAAGAAGCAATGGGTGAAAACTAATCAAGGAGAGAAGCAACCTAGAACTGAGGAGAAACTTCCTAACAGTGAGGACAAGTAACCGGTGGAACAGTTTGCCACCAGAAGTTCTGTTTTTTTTAAAAAAAACAGATTAATAAAGTTGGAAGGGAGCTTGTAGGTCATCTAGTCCACCCCCACCCAAGCAGGAAACCCTACACCATTTCTGACAGAAGGCAGTCCAATCTCTTCTTGAAAGCCTCCAGGGATGAAGCTCCCACAACCTCTGAAGGCAACTTCTGTTCCATGGGTTGATTGTTCTCCTTGTCAGGAAATTCCTCCTTATTTCCAGGTTGAATCTCTCCTTGGTCAGTTTCCATCCATTCTTCCTTCTCTGGCCTTCAGGGCCTTTGGAGAATAGCTTCACCTCCTTCCTCCTCTCTGGGGCAGCCCCTCAAATATTGGAAGATGCTCTCCTGTCTCCCCTGGTCCTTCTCTTCCCTAGACTAGCCAGGCCCAGTTCCTGCAACCGTTCATCAGATGTTTGAGCCTCCACTCCCCTCATCACCCTGGTTGCTCTTCTCTGCACTCTTTCTAGAGTCTCCACATCCTTTTTTATAGTGTGGGGACCAAAACTGGATGCAGGACTCTAGGTGTGGCCGTATTAGGGCTTTACGGAGTGGTATTATAGCCTCCCTTGATCTTGATTGTATCCCTCTCTTCATGCAATTTAGGATTGCACTGACTTTTTTGGCGGCTGCTGCACACTGTTGGTACATATTTAGCTGGCTGTCTACTAAGACTCCAAGATCTCTCTCAGAGTCGCTGCTTTTAAGCCTGGTTCCTCCCAGTCCATATGCGTCCTTTTGGCTTTTCTTGCCTTCTTTACTTTTCTCTACCTTGAATTTCATTTTGTTAGATAGGGTTCAAAAGTCTGCCAAGATCCATCTGGATCTTGAACCCATCTTCTAGGGTGTTGGCTATTCCTGCCAGCTGCTCCATCCCTGGGGGTTTTTAAGAGGAGACTGGACAGCCCCTTGTCTGAAATGGTATAGCTTCTCCTGCTTGAGCAAGGGGGCTGGACTAGAAGACCTCCAAGGTCCCTTCCAGCTCTATTCTGATTCTTCAGGCCAGCCTAGCAGTGTCTGTCTTCCTGTTTCGCTCGCTGCTTTGTGGGCCAGACCAGACCAGACCTGCTCTTTCCAGATGACTGAGAGGAGATTAAGCGGGGGGTTTGCCCCCAAATTATCCACAGCCGGAGATAAGCCTCCCCCATTGTCTGTTTCAGCACGCAATCCAACTGGAAAAATTGGAGAAAGACTGATCTTCCAAATCTCCATCGCCTGAAGGCAGAATTCTTTGTTCTTTCCGACATATTTATTTTAAATTCTGGGCTGGGCACGGTCCTGTGTGTGTTGCTGACTCATGTTGCAGCCTCGGAGTCCTGTTCTCCCGGGATGCATTTTTATTTTGGGGAAAGAATAAGCTGATCAGGGCAGGGAGCTGGTTCTTAGCCCCCTGGGTCTTCCTAGGCACCCCTGGCACCTATGTGGGTTTCAAAAATTATTACTAGCTATCCTGTGGGTGTGGCCTATTTTGTGGGCATGGTGTGACCAGGTGGCCGTGGCCAAGTTTGCAAAATGTGGTGAAACTCACTTAACAACGCTCTTGCTTAGCAACCAAAATTTTGGGCTCAGTTGTGACCATAACTTACTTACTTACTTACTTCTTTCTTTCTTTCTTTCTTTCTTTCTTTCTTTCTTTCTTTCTTTCTTTCTTTCTTTCTTTCTTTCTTCCTCCCTCCTCCCTCCTTCCTTCCTTCCTTCTTTCTTTCTTGTGTCTCTCTTCCTCTTTCTTTCTTTCCTTCCTTCCTTTTTCTTTCTTCCTCCCTTCCTTTCTTCCTTCATTCTTTCTTTTTCTTTCTCGTGTCTCTCTTTCTTTCCTTCCTTCCTTTTTCTTTCTTCCTTCTTTCTTTCTTTCTTGTGTCTCTCTCTCCCTTTCTTTCCTTCCTTCCTTCCTTCCTCTTTCTTCCTTCCTTCCCTCCTTCTTTCTTCCTTGTGTCTCTCTCTCCCTCTTTCTTTCTTTCTTTCTTTCCTTCCTTTTTCTTTCTTCCTTCTTTCTTTCTCGTGTCTCTCTCTCCCTCTTTCTTTCCTTCCTTCCTTCCTTTTTCTTTCTTCTTTCCTTCTTTCCTTCCCTCCTTCTTTCTTTCTTGTGTCTCTCTCTCCCTTTCTTTCCTTCCTTCCTTCCTTCCTCTTCCTTCCTTCCTTCCCTCCTTCTTTCTTCCTTGTGTCTCTCTCTCCCTCTTTCTTTCTTTCTTTCTTTCCTTCCTTTTTCTTTCTTCCTTCTTTCTTTCTCGTGTCTCTCTCTCCCTCTTTCTTTCCTTCCTTCCTTCCTTTTTCTTTCTTCTTTCCTTCTTTCCTTCCCTCCTTCTTTCTTCCTTGTGTCTCTCTCTCCCGCTTTCTTTCTTTCTTTCTTTCCTTCCTTCCTTCCTTTCTTTTCCTTCCTTCCTTCTTTCCAGCCAGCATATTTCAAAATGGGTAACTTCAACTCCCAGAAGTCCCTTGTCCGCCTGCTTCAAGATAGGTGGACTTCAACTCCCAGAATTCCCCAGTCAGCATGCTTTAAGGGAATTCTGGGAGCTGAAATCCACCCGGCTTAAACCTGCCAAGATTGGGAATCCCTGCTCTAAGGCCATCCCGTTTGGAAAAAAAATGGGGTGTTGCCATAAAGAAACACCAAGATTTGATGTTCCATTTTTGAAAAGGTTGACTTTATTTTTCCAAAATGAACGTTGAGCATGGTGGACAGGGTGGCCAAGGAAGACGCGCACAGGCAGATCGATGCGCCCGAAGGGGGTTTTCGGCGCTCTCTTGAAAGCAGCCGCTTCTGGCAAAGAACGAGCTTTTAACAGACCCACCCGGGTCAAGAAAGCCTCAAGAATTCAAGAAGATTAATGAAGCTTTGGCAATGTCTCCTGAGCCATTTATCCACTCAGCAGCCGCCTCGGAGTTTGGCAGAGACCCACGATTCAGCCTCGGACCAGCCGTTTCCACCATGCTCCATCGCGGGAACTTCCTAGAAGTCGTAATAACGGGCCCATAGCTTTCACGATCGATATTTTATTAGCAAGGAGGAGATTGCGGGAAGTTCTCAGGCTGCTCTCTGAGCCAGGCAGAGTTGAGAAGGCAGCCCGATTAGGGTGGAAAGACAGTTGAAGGCCACAAGTCTCTAAGCGGGCTGGATGGGGAATTCTGGGAATCAAAATCCGGCCACCTATCATGCCCCCGTCAGAGCCTGCGGGGGAAGATGAGCTGGAACTGGATCAAGGGGGCAGCTTTGTTGGCTTCGGAGAAAAATGGAGAAGGGCAGGGCCAGTCAGGCCCTTCAGGATTGAGACGCCTTGTAGGCAGGGAGGAAAGGGAGCAGGAGGACCAAGAGAGGCTAAGCGGTGAACATGAGAGAAAGAGCTCAGGCAAGGAGCAAGGACCACCCGCTCCTGATCCAAGAACACGGAGAGTGGAGAGAAGGCGAAAACAGCACCGGCTGACCTGACTACTCGGGAGGAGAGCGCCCCGCCCCTCTTCACAAGGCACACCTGGGGAATGAGGCTTAAGGAGACGCAGTGGGGAGGGACATTTGTCAGGAACAAACGCTGAATTCCTGGAGCATTGAGTGCTGACATTTCAACTTTCCTGGATTCCTTGTATTCTTTCTGGATTTGTTGCTTTGCAGCCGTGGTGCTCACAGCATTGGGCTTTACTTTACTTTACTTTACTTTACTTTACTTTACTTTTATTTGCGCTTATAGACCGCCCCCTCTCCCAAAAGGGACTCGGGGCAGTGTACAGTCCACACAAAAAATACATCACATGAATTATTAAATAATTAAATAGTTAAATTATTAATAGATAAATATGGAGGAGGTTAAAAAGAACTGTGCAACTAAGTAAAGTATCTAAAATATAGTTTTAAAAACCCCTAAAAAGTATCCCATAAATTTAATTTTAAAAACAGTTCCCCTAAAATACCAGTTAAAAAATCTATCTGCCAGGAGGTAGAAGTTATGAATGTGCCAGGCCAGCTAATCGGAACAGGTGAGTCTTCAATTTTTGTCGGAAGGAGCGGAAGTCGGTGGTGGTTCTGATATCGGGGGGGGGAGGTCATTCCAGAGGGTTGGGCCCATCACAGAGAAGGCCCTACTCCTTGGCGTCGCCCGTTGGCATTGCCTAGTGGACAGCACCAGGAGAAGTCCCTCCCTGTGAGAGCGGATTGGCCGCAGGGATGTGTGTGGCAGGACTATTTGCAGCCAGAGATGGCTTGAGGTGTGTGTGTGTGTGTGTGTGTGTGTGTGTGTGTGTGTGTGTGTCAGGGGTGGGTTCCTGTCAGTCCTAACCTCTTCTATAAAAGAGGTTCCACAAATCTACAGTGCTGTTTAGAACTGGTTCCATCTCCCTCCCCCTGCCCGTCTGCACATCATCAAGAGGAAGAGCGAGAGGAGGAATTCTGGGAATTGAAGTCCACAAGTCTTAAAGCTGTCAAGTTTGAACACCCCTGGGGTTTTTTTTTCTAAAGGCTTAGGGGTGCAAGGGTCTTGTAACTTGACAGCTTTAAGACTTGCGTGCTTCAATGCCAGAGTTTCTGAGCCAACATTTTGGTTGCTAAGCAAGAGCGTTGTTAAGTGAGTTTCACCACATTTTACAAGTTGGCATGCCCACCCAGTCATATGACTGCCAAGCCACTCCCACCCGGTCACATGACCAACGTTACCCTGGCATTGAAAAATGTAACTTATGAGATCATTTTTCATAGTTACGACGATCTTTGCAGCAGGTCACATGATTAAAATCCAGATGTTTGGCAAATGACTCATATTTATGACGGTCGCGGTGCCCGGGGTCATGAGATCCCCTTTTGTGACAATGGGGAAGTCGGATTCATTTAACAACCCTGTGGCTAATTTATCAACTGCAGTGATTCACTTAACAACCGTGGCAAGAAATGTCATAAAGTGGGACCAAACTCCCTTAACAAATGCCTCGCTTGAGCAAGGGGGCTGGACTAGAAGACCTCCAAGATCCCTTCCAGCTCTGTTATTCTATATCTTGCTTGAGCAGGGGGCTGGACTAGTTGACCTCCAAGGTCCCTTCCAGCTCTGTTATTCTATATCTTGCTTGAGCAGGGGGCTGGACTAGTTGACCTCCAAGGTCCCTTCCAGCTCTGTTGTTCTGTTATGGTGAATGCACAACATGGACCAGAAGCATCTCCATGTCAAAGCAATTCCAATTCTGCTCTTCATCCCCAAAGCTCCCTCTGTGTTAAGAGGTCCTTGTTGCTCCTCCCTGGTTGCACCATCCCTGCTAATGTTCTCTTTTTATGGCTCCCTCTGTCTGTCTGTCCATTTGTCCCCCCACCTGAAGCTTACAGTGTAGGTGACAACCAAGTCTTCCAGCTTTGTGGGCCCAGGCTTCTGTGGCCAATAGGCAGGAGAAGACGGCAGCATAGAAGAACCTCAACATAGCTGTGGAATCCCTGAAAAATAGAGATTAGCAACTATTAATTGCTATTGCTATTAGCAACTCTTATTTTGCTAATAATAGTATTAAGCCAAACCCGGTGCAAAGCCACAGCAATAAAGACCACCAAGGACCAACTATGAGAACGGAATTATAAATGGACAATGGCAACTGCATATAAAGAGAATTTGCACAAAATGTTTTGCATGTCACCTGAAAGATTGGCAAAAAAAATGTTTAAAAAGAAATCAACTAAATGTTGGAAATGCCATCAAACGTCGGGGTCATATTATCACATGTGGTGGACATGCACAAAAGCGAAGAAATATTGGGCAAGAATTCTGAAGAAATCCCTAAAGATGAAAACGGGATTAGGAAATTATTAAGACTGTGCAGAGATGAGTAGATTAACACTAGCAATGAAAGGAAAGGAAGAATCTGATTATTTTAATATAGGGGGGTTTATTTTATCATCGGTTAGAAAATGAATATGGATCAAAAGTATAAAACTAAATAATTTAGGAAGAGAAATGTTCTCACAGGAGATACAGGTGGAGCTCGAAAAATTAGACTGTCGTGCAAAAGTTCATTTATTTCAGTAATGCCACTTAAAAGGTGAAACTAATATATGAGAGAAGACTCATTACATGCAAAGCAAGATAGTTCAAGCCGTGATTTGTCATAATTGTGATGATTTATGGCGTACAGCTCATGAAAACCCCAAATCCACCATCTCAGAAAATTAGAAGATTACATGCAATCAATAAAACAAGGATTGTACATAGAACAATATCGGACCTCTGAAAAGTATAAGCATGCATATATGTACTCAGTACTTGGTTTGGGCCCCTTTTGCAGCAATTACTGCCTCAATGCAGCATGGCATGGAAGCTATCAGCCTGTGGCACTGCTGGGGTGTTATGGAAGACCAGGATGCTTCAGTAGCGGCCTTCAGCTCTTCTGCATTGTTCGGTCTCATGTCTCTCATCTTTCTCTTGGCAATGCCCCATAGATTCTCTATGGGGTTCAGGTCAGGCGAGTTTGCTGGCCAATCAAGCACAGTAATCCCATAGTCATTGAACCAGGTTTTGGTGCTTTTGGCAGTGTGGGCAGCTGGAAAATGAAGTCAGCATCCCCATAAAGCTCGTCCGCAGAAGGAAGCATGAAGTGCTCCAAAATCTCCTGGTAGACGGCTGCGTTGACCCTGGTCTTAATGAAGCACAGTGGTCCAAAGTCCTGTTGCTCCTTGGTCCAAAGTCCTCTTTTCTGATGAGAGCAACTTTTGCCAAAAGCACCAAAAACTGGTTCAATGACTGTGAGATTACTGTGCTTGATTGGCCTCTCCATTTTTCCTCCATACTCTGGGTCCTTGGTTTCCAAATGAGATGCAAAAGTTGCTCTCATCAGAAAAGAGGACTTTGGACCACTGAGCAACAGGACTTTGGACGAAAAGATTGGTTCAAATCTCTACCCAGCCAGCATTTCTTAAGCCCAGCCCAGCTACCTTACAAGGTGGTTGTTCCAGAAAAAATATTCAAATCTTACATGCTGAACTTGGATTCCAAAACAGAAAAATTCAGTGATTGGCATTCGATCGTGTCCCCCTGGGAGAAAAGTTGCAACCATGCAAGGACTGGTCGTAAGTCCTTTTTCAGTTCCATTGAAGGTCACTAAACAAATGATTGGAACTCTGAGATCATCTAAACAGGACGTGGTGGCTCAGTGGCTAAGACGCTGAGCTTGTCGATCAGAAAGGTCGGCAGTTCGAATCCCCAGCGCTGCGTAACGGAATGAGCTCCCGGGACTTGTCCCAGCTTCTGCCAACCTAGCAGTTTGAAAGCAGGTAAAAAATGCAAGTAGAAAAGTAGGCACCACCTTTGGTGGGAGGGTAACAGCGTTCCGTGTGCCTTCATGCGTTGAGTCATGCCAGCCACATGACCACGGAGACGTCTTCGGACAGCGCTGGCTCTTCAGCTTTGAAACGGAGATGAGCACCGCCCCCTAGAGTCAGGAATGACTAGCACAGATGTGCAAGGGGAATCTTTACCTTTTACCTTTAAATAAATTATTGGAACTCAAAGATCATCTCTACTCCCTGTTGTTATACTGCCACATTACTTTCTTCTAGATCAGATTAGCAAATAGAATGAAAGGCAAATTTCCTGACCATTAGAATTGACTTCAGAAGTTGTGAATGCTCCATCACCGGAGGTTTTAGACAGCCACCGGTTCCCTGGCAGACACTCCTCGACTTACGACCACAATAGAGCCCAAAATTCCTTTTGCTGACTGAGACCGTTGTTTCCCCTGTTGCAAACTTTTCTTGCCACAGTTGTTAAATAGTGACACAGTCGTTAAGCGAACCTGGTTTCCCCCGTTGACTTCTACTCAGAAGGTCGCAAAAGGGGATGGCGTTGCCCTGGGACGTTGCAACTCCTTAATTTGGTTCCTTTATCTAGGGGGCCTGATATTCCCGTGTAACAATTTCTTCTACTAGCTTTCAAGAATGTGCCTAGCTTTGAAGCCAAGAATAGAAGCAAGAGGCAGCAGGGAGAGAACATTTGCAGTAAGGCCATCCGATATTAAGGTTACAGTTACAGGCTGGAAAACAACTAATTTCTGACAGTCTACAATAATATAAGCAGAAGCCCATTACAAAGCGTAATTCTTAATAAATGATTTCTAGCAGTATATCGTATCAGAAACAAACAGCAAATATTGGTTTTTAACCAGTAACAATTATATAGTAACACAAGCAATTCCTAATAAAAGCAAATAGCTAATATGGATTCATATTGATTCATATACTCCTTTGGAACGGTTGCTAAATGAGCTGTTGTAAATAGAGGACCTTCTGTATCTTCATTGTAAACGTTGAAAAACTCGGGAGACTGTAGACTCGCAGAGGACCACAAGACTGGTGCAAAACCAAACATTTACACACAAACACACACACACACACACTTAAATACCCCTCTTCCCAAGTACCCCACTTTTTAAACTTTTTAAAAACCAGTGTCCTGAATGAGATCCGCAAGGAGAAAAAGGCAGGATTATTTTTTCTGCACAGTTCTTCTCAGATGCCTTCGTCTTCGTTCCAAATCCCCTTCCCCAGCCGAGATCCCAATGTCGATCTGCATTAGATCTCTAGCCAATGAGACCCCCACTCTCTTTTAACCACTTACCTGATCCGCCTGAGAGATCTGCAGTTTTCCCCTCCCCGGTGGGCTGCAGCCAGTCTGGTCTCTTCATCTGCCCAAGGTATATTTAAGTTCCCACCCACTGGCTGCCTCTTCTCACCTGGGCCCAGCCTCCCCCTTCCTCCTCTCTCCACCCACTTTCTCAACCGAGCGCAGAGGCAACTTCACACCTGCCTGCCAGCCAAGATTCAGGGACTCCCAGAATTAGTAACGTTCTGACCGAGGCTTCCCGAGAGCCTGAAGCCAACTCCTGGTCCCGACAAAACCCCCTTTTATTAATTGACTGTGAATTCTGCTCCTTCACATCCAGCAAAGTCTTTCAAGGGAGGATTTACAGTCACAGACCTTCTCTGGCTTGGAGAGATGCCAGGCTGATATCTGAAGAACTTGGCCAGGAGTCTCGGAGAGTCACTAACCAATGAAGCGAACTAATGGTCTCCTGCAAACTCCACTCCCCAGTTGCTCCTCTTTTACAGTATTTCCTCACATGATCCTGGGGATGCTTCAAAGGTCATCACTGTGAAAAAATGGTCGTAAGTCACTTTTTTCAATGCCGTTGTAACTTTGAATGGATACTAAATGAACTAGAGTTCACTGTCCCTCAGATACCCAGTTGTGAGTCCCTAGGTGTGAAATGGGGCCCAGGGAGGCAGTTGGGCCTGCTGATTGTATACTTGGCTCCTCGCTATACATCAGCGGCCCTGCCCGAGCTCCTCGAGCTGATCTCAGAGACGGCGGTTGAGATCCCCAGGCTTTTGGTTATGGGGGACTTCAACCTGCCGTCGACGGGAGCAGCATCTGAGGTGGCTCGGGAGTTCATGGCTTCCATGACAGCCATGGGCCTGACCCAATTAATTCAGGGCCCCACACACGAGGGCGGTCACACACTGGACCTTGTCTTTGTATCTGAACAGTGGACGAGTGATCTGGGAATAGGGGATTTAGTTATTACTCCCCTGTCATGGTCAGATCACTCATGTCTCCGGCTCGACTTCCCTGGCGCTACCCCCCACCGCGAGGAGGCGGAGCCAGTCTGTCCAAGCTGGTATCGCCCCAAGCACCTGATGGAACCGGATAGGTTCCAGACGGAGCTTGGGCCACTACCTGTAGCCCTGACCCGCGCTCGGTCGGAGGACCTAGCGGCCGCCTGGAATAGGGCGGCGGCTGGGGCCTTGGACCGGGTTGCGCCTTTGCGACCTCTCCTGCGGCAGCGATCCACCCGAGCTCCTTGGTACACCGAGGAGCTGAGGGTGATGAAGCGCCATAGGAGACGTCTAGAGAGCAGGTGGAGATCCTCACGCTCCGAGTCTGATCGAACACAGGTAAGAGCCTATTTACGGACCTACCTTGTGGCATTGAGAGCGGCCAAACGTAGACATTGTGCCACTCTTATTGCATCCGCGGAGAACCGCCCTGCCGCCCTGTTTAGGGTGACCCGCTCCCTCTTGTCACAGGGGACGCGGGGGGCACCCTTGCAGGGTAGAGCAGAGGAGTTTGGGGAATATCTGCAGGACAAAGTCGCTCAGATCCGGAGCGGATGGCCCCCTCCAGTGGACCGGACGAGCCGTCAACAGTGAGTCTTGTGAGACCATTCTGGGAGGAGTTTGACTCTGTTGCCCCCGAGGATTTGGACAGGTTGCGTGGACGGCTGCGACCCACCACATGTTCAATGGACCCATGTCCCTCCTGGCTGGTACTGGCATCCTGGGAGGTGACACGAGGCTGGCTTCTGGGCCTGGTGAACGCCTCATTGGGTGAGGGATCCTTACCAACTGCCTTGAAAGAGGCGGTGGTGAGGCCCTTACTCAAGGGGCCTTCACTGGACCCAATGGAGCTAGCTAATTATCGTCCAGTCTCCAACCTTCCCTTTTTAGCGAAGGTTGTTGAGAATGTGGTGGCACAGCAATTTCCACGACACCTTGACGAATCCGAATATCTAGACCCACGCCAGTCCGGCTTCCGACCCGGGCACAGCACAGAGACAGCCTTGGTCGCGCTGGTTGATGATCTCTGGAGGGCCAGAGATAGAGGCTGTTCCTCTATCCTGGTCCTATTAGACCTCTCAGCGGCTTTTGATACCATCGACCATGGTATCCTATTGCGCCGGCTGGAGGGGATGGGAGTCGGAGGCACCGTTTTACGGTGGTTCGGCTCCTACCTCTCCGACCGGTCGCAATGTGTGTTGACGGGGGCAGAGATCGACCCTGAGGCCACTCACCTGCGAGGTGCCGCAGGGGTCGGTCCTCTCGCCCCTCCTGTTCAACGCATATGTGAAGCCACTGGGGGAGATCATCCGTGGTTTAGGGGTTGAATATCATCTGTACGCTGAAGATACTCAGCTGTACATTTCAACCCCAAACCACCCCAGCGAGGCTGTCGAAGTGATGTCTCGGTGTTTGGAAGCCGTCGGGGTCTGGATGGGGGACAACAGACTCAAACTCAACCCCTCCAAGACTGAGTGGCTGTGGCTACCGGCACCTCGGTTCAGCCAGCTGACTCCAACGCTGGCCATAGGGGGCGAACAATTGCCCCCTATGGAACGGGCGCGCAATTTGGGCGTCCTCCTAGATGCCCGGCTGTCAATGGACGACCATGTGGCAGCCGTGGCAAGGGGGGCGTTCCATCAGGTTCGCCTGGTGCGCCAATTGCGCCCCCTTCTGGACCGGGATGCCCTACGCACGGTCACTCATGCACTGGTGACGTCTCGCCTGGACTACTGTAATGCTCTCTACATGGGGCTTCCCTTGGGACGCGCCCGAAGACTGCAGCTAGTCCAGAACGCAGCCGCGCGGGCAGTCATGGGGAGTACCAGGTACTCCCACGTAACATCGCTCCTGCGTGAGCTGCACTGGCTGCCTGTGGTTTTTCGGGTGCGTTTCAAGGTTTTGACCACCATCTTTAAAGCGCTCCATGGCATAGGGCCTAGCTACCTGCGGGATCGCATCCTCCCACACACATCCCTGCGGCCAATTCGCTCTCACAGGGAGGGGCTTCTCCTGGTGCCGTCCACCAGGCAATGCCAACGGGCGACACCAAGGAATAGGGCCTTCTCTGTGATGGGCCCAACCCTCTGGAATGACCTCCCCCCCGACATTAGAACCACCACCGACTTCCGCTCCTTCCAACAGAAATTGAAGACACACCTGTTCCGACTGGCTGGCCTGGCATAATTATAACGTCTACCTCCTGGCAAACATATTTCTTACTGGTTTTTTAGGGGGATTGTTCTTTTAAATTTAATTTTATAGGATATTGGGGTTTTAAATTTTTAAATTTCAAATTATTTACTTAGCAGTACAGTTCTGTAAATCTTTTTATCCTCCTCTTATTTATTTATCTACTTAATAATTTTGTCTAATTTTATAGCTATTTATGATGTATTTCTGATATGGACTGTACACTGCCCCGAGTCCCTTTCGGGAGAGGGAGCGGTCTATAAGCGCTAAGAATAAATAAATAAATAAATAAACTGTTGTAAGTCGAGGACTACCTGTAATCCATTTCCCTTTTGCCTTCAGCAATTTCACACAGGGATATATATAGGGCAGGGCAGGTCTCCGAGCTCTCTAAAGCTATGAAAGCTGGCAGTAGAGCCTCCACAGCTAGGAGCAGCATGCCTCAGTAATAAAGGGGTCGACAAATTTAGATATTCCTGGAAGAGACTAAGTTTCATTAAGAGGCAGGGAGTTTGGATCCATCCTCTATAAAATTATGATATATACAGACCACAATTGCAGCCAAAATGTATTTCGCTAAGTGAGACAATGATTAACTAAGTGAATTTTGTCCCCATTTTACAACCTTTCTTGCCGCGGTTGTTAAGTGAACCACTGCTGTTGTTAAGTGAGCCGCACCATTGTCAAGCAAATCTGGCTTCTCCCATTGATTTTGCTGATCAGAAGGTCGCAAAAGGAGATCACGAGGCACTGCAACCGTCATAAGTATGAATCAGTTGCCAAACATCAGAATTTTTATCACCTGATCATGGGGATGTTTCTATGGTCATAAATATGGGAAGAGGCCATTCGTCATTTTTTTCCAGTGATGTCGTAATTTGAACTGAACTGTTGTAAGTTGAGGACTGCCTCTACCAGGCTGAAAAAGTGCAGAGAAGAGTGACTAAGATTATGAAAGGCCTGGATATTAAAATGCATGAAGAACGGCTGCAGGATTTGGGTTTAGCCAGTCTAGAGAAAAGAAGGACCAGGGGAGACAGGAGAGCAGCCTTCCAATATCTCAGGGGTTGCCCCAAAGAAGAGGGAGTCAAACTATTTTCCAAGGCACCTGAGGGTAGAACAAGAAGCAATGGGTGAAAACTAATCAAGGAGAGAAGCAACCTAGAACTGAGGAGAAACTTCCTAACAGTGAGGACAAGTAACCGGTGGAACAGTTTGCCACCAGAAGTTCTGTTTTTTTTAAAAAAAACAGATTAATAAAGTTGGAAGGGAGCTTGTAGGTCATCTAGTCCACCCCCACCCAAGCAGGAAACCCTACACCATTTCTGACAGAAGGCAGTCCAATCTCTTCTTGAAAGCCTCCAGGGATGAAGCTCCCACAACCTCTGAAGGCAACTTCTGTTCCATGGGTTGATTGTTCTCCTTGTCAGGAAATTCCTCCTTATTTCCAGGTTGAATCTCTCCTTGGTCAGTTTCCATCCATTCTTCCTTCTCTGGCCTTCAGGGCCTTTGGAGAATAGCTTCACCTCCTTCCTCCTCTCTGGGGCAGCCCCTCAAATATTGGAAGATGCTCTCCTGTCTCCCCTGGTCCTTCTCTTCCCTAGACTAGCCAGGCCCAGTTCCTGCAACCGTTCATCAGATGTTTGAGCCTCCACTCCCCTCATCACCCTGGTTGCTCTTCTCTGCACTCTTTCTAGAGTCTCCACATCCTTTTTTATAGTGTGGGGACCAAAACTGGATGCAGGACTCTAGGTGTGGCCGTATTAGGGCTTTACGGAGTGGTATTATAGCCTCCCTTGATCTTGATTGTATCCCTCTCTTCATGCAATTTAGGATTGCACTGACTTTTTTGGCGGCTGCTGCACACTGTTGGTACATATTTAGCTGGCTGTCTACTAAGACTCCAAGATCTCTCTCAGAGTCGCTGCTTTTAAGCCTGGTTCCTCCCAGTCCATATGCGTCCTTTTGGCTTTTCTTGCCTTCTTTACTTTTCTCTACCTTGAATTTCATTTTGTTAGATAGGGTTCAAAAGTCTGCCAAGATCCATCTGGATCTTGAACCCATCTTCTAGGGTGTTGGCTATTCCTGCCAGCTGCTCCATCCCTGGGGGTTTTTAAGAGGAGACTGGACAGCCCCTTGTCTGAAATGGTATAGCTTCTCCTGCTTGAGCAAGGGGGCTGGACTAGAAGACCTCCAAGGTCCCTTCCAGCTCTATTCTGATTCTTCAGGCCAGCCTAGCAGTGTCTGTCTTCCTGTTTCGCTCGCTGCTTTGTGGGCCAGACCAGACCAGACCTGCTCTTTCCAGATGACTGAGAGGAGATTAAGCGGGGGGTTTGCCCCCAAATTATCCACAGCCGGAGATAAGCCTCCCCCATTGTCTGTTTCAGCACGCAATCCAACTGGAAAAATTGGAGAAAGACTGATCTTCCAAATCTCCATCGCCTGAAGGCAGAATTCTTTGTTCTTTCCGACATATTTATTTTAAATTCTGGGCTGGGCACGGTCCTGTGTGTGTTGCTGACTCATGTTGCAGCCTCGGAGTCCTGTTCTCCCGGGATGCATTTTTATTTTGGGGAAAGAATAAGCTGATCAGGGCAGGGAGCTGGTTCTTAGCCCCCTGGGTCTTCCTAGGCACCCCTGGCACCTATGTGGGTTTCAAAAATTATTACTAGCTATCCTGTGGGTGTGGCCTATTTTGTGGGCATGGTGTGACCAGGTGGCCGTGGCCAAGTTTGCAAAATGTGGTGAAACTCACTTAACAACGCTCTTGCTTAGCAACCAAAATTTTGGGCTCAGTTGTGACCATAACTTACTTACTTACTTCTTTCTTTCTTTCTTTCTTTCTTTCTTTCTTTCTTTCTTTCTTTCTTTCTTTCTTTCTTTCTTTCTTTCTTCCTCCCTCCTCCCTCCTTCCTTCCTTCCTTCTTTCTTTCTTGTGTCTCTCTTCCTCTTTCTTTCTTTCCTTCCTTCCTTTTTCTTTCTTCCTCCCTTCCTTTCTTCCTTCATTCTTTCTTTTTCTTTCTCGTGTCTCTCTTTCTTTCCTTCCTTCCTTTTTCTTTCTTCCTTCTTTCTTTCTTTCTTGTGTCTCTCTCTCCCTTTCTTTCCTTCCTTCCTTCCTTCCTCTTTCTTCCTTCCTTCCCTCCTTCTTTCTTCCTTGTGTCTCTCTCTCCCTCTTTCTTTCTTTCTTTCTTTCCTTCCTTTTTCTTTCTTCCTTCTTTCTTTCTCGTGTCTCTCTCTCCCTCTTTCTTTCCTTCCTTCCTTCCTTTTTCTTTCTTCTTTCCTTCTTTCCTTCCCTCCTTCTTTCTTTCTTGTGTCTCTCTCTCCCTTTCTTTCCTTCCTTCCTTCCTTCCTCTTCCTTCCTTCCTTCCCTCCTTCTTTCTTCCTTGTGTCTCTCTCTCCCTCTTTCTTTCTTTCTTTCTTTCCTTCCTTTTTCTTTCTTCCTTCTTTCTTTCTCGTGTCTCTCTCTCCCTCTTTCTTTCCTTCCTTCCTTCCTTTTTCTTTCTTCTTTCCTTCTTTCCTTCCCTCCTTCTTTCTTCCTTGTGTCTCTCTCTCCCGCTTTCTTTCTTTCTTTCTTTCCTTCCTTCCTTCCTTTCTTTTCCTTCCTTCCTTCTTTCCAGCCAGCATATTTCAAAATGGGTAACTTCAACTCCCAGAAGTCCCTTGTCCGCCTGCTTCAAGATAGGTGGACTTCAACTCCCAGAATTCCCCAGTCAGCATGCTTTAAGGGAATTCTGGGAGCTGAAATCCACCCGGCTTAAACCTGCCAAGATTGGGAATCCCTGCTCTAAGGCCATCCCGTTTGGAAAAAAAATGGGGTGTTGCCATAAAGAAACACCAAGATTTGATGTTCCATTTTTGAAAAGGTTGACTTTATTTTTCCAAAATGAACGTTGAGCATGGTGGACAGGGTGGCCAAGGAAGACGCGCACAGGCAGATCGATGCGCCCGAAGGGGGTTTTCGGCGCTCTCTTGAAAGCAGCCGCTTCTGGCAAAGAACGAGCTTTTAACAGACCCACCCGGGTCAAGAAAGCCTCAAGAATTCAAGAAGATTAATGAAGCTTTGGCAATGTCTCCTGAGCCATTTATCCACTCAGCAGCCGCCTCGGAGTTTGGCAGAGACCCACGATTCAGCCTCGGACCAGCCGTTTCCACCATGCTCCATCGCGGGAACTTCCTAGAAGTCGTAATAACGGGCCCATAGCTTTCACGATCGATATTTTATTAGCAAGGAGGAGATTGCGGGAAGTTCTCAGGCTGCTCTCTGAGCCAGGCAGAGTTGAGAAGGCAGCCCGATTAGGGTGGAAAGACAGTTGAAGGCCACAAGTCTCTAAGCGGGCTGGATGGGGAATTCTGGGAATCAAAATCCGGCCACCTATCATGCCCCCGTCAGAGCCTGCGGGGGAAGATGAGCTGGAACTGGATCAAGGGGGCAGCTTTGTTGGCTTCGGAGAAAAATGGAGAAGGGCAGGGCCAGTCAGGCCCTTCAGGATTGAGACGCCTTGTAGGCAGGGAGGAAAGGGAGCAGGAGGACCAAGAGAGGCTAAGCGGTGAACATGAGAGAAAGAGCTCAGGCAAGGAGCAAGGACCACCCGCTCCTGATCCAAGAACACGGAGAGTGGAGAGAAGGCGAAAACAGCACCGGCTGACCTGACTACTCGGGAGGAGAGCGCCCCGCCCCTCTTCACAAGGCACACCTGGGGAATGAGGCTTAAGGAGACGCAGTGGGGAGGGACATTTGTCAGGAACAAACGCTGAATTCCTGGAGCATTGAGTGCTGACATTTCAACTTTCCTGGATTCCTTGTATTCTTTCTGGATTTGTTGCTTTGCAGCCGTGGTGCTCACAGCATTGGGCTTTACTTTACTTTACTTTACTTTACTTTACTTTACTTTTATTTGCGCTTATAGACCGCCCCCTCTCCCAAAAGGGACTCGGGGCAGTGTACAGTCCACACAAAAAATACATCACATGAATTATTAAATAATTAAATAGTTAAATTATTAATAGATAAATATGGAGGAGGTTAAAAAGAACTGTGCAACTAAGTAAAGTATCTAAAATATAGTTTTAAAAACCCCTAAAAAGTATCCCATAAATTTAATTTTAAAAACAGTTCCCCTAAAATACCAGTTAAAAAATCTATCTGCCAGGAGGTAGAAGTTATGAATGTGCCAGGCCAGCTAATCGGAACAGGTGAGTCTTCAATTTTTGTCGGAAGGAGCGGAAGTCGGTGGTGGTTCTGATATCGGGGGGGGGAGGTCATTCCAGAGGGTTGGGCCCATCACAGAGAAGGCCCTACTCCTTGGCGTCGCCCGTTGGCATTGCCTAGTGGACAGCACCAGGAGAAGTCCCTCCCTGTGAGAGCGGATTGGCCGCAGGGATGTGTGTGGCAGGACTATTTGCAGCCAGAGATGGCTTGAGGTGTGTGTGTGTGTGTGTGTGTGTGTGTGTGTGTGTGTGTGTGTCAGGGGTGGGTTCCTGTCAGTCCTAACCTCTTCTATAAAAGAGGTTCCACAAATCTACAGTGCTGTTTAGAACTGGTTCCATCTCCCTCCCCCTGCCCGTCTGCACATCATCAAGAGGAAGAGCGAGAGGAGGAATTCTGGGAATTGAAGTCCACAAGTCTTAAAGCTGTCAAGTTTGAACACCCCTGGGGTTTTTTTTTCTAAAGGCTTAGGGGTGCAAGGGTCTTGTAACTTGACAGCTTTAAGACTTGCGTGCTTCAATGCCAGAGTTTCTGAGCCAACATTTTGGTTGCTAAGCAAGAGCGTTGTTAAGTGAGTTTCACCACATTTTACAAGTTGGCATGCCCACCCAGTCATATGACTGCCAAGCCACTCCCACCCGGTCACATGACCAACGTTACCCTGGCATTGAAAAATGTAACTTATGAGATCATTTTTCATAGTTACGACGATCTTTGCAGCAGGTCACATGATTAAAATCCAGATGTTTGGCAAATGACTCATATTTATGACGGTCGCGGTGCCCGGGGTCATGAGATCCCCTTTTGTGACAATGGGGAAGTCGGATTCATTTAACAACCCTGTGGCTAATTTATCAACTGCAGTGATTCACTTAACAACCGTGGCAAGAAATGTCATAAAGTGGGACCAAACTCCCTTAACAAATGCCTCGCTTGAGCAAGGGGGCTGGACTAGAAGACCTCCAAGATCCCTTCCAGCTCTGTTATTCTATATCTTGCTTGAGCAGGGGGCTGGACTAGTTGACCTCCAAGGTCCCTTCCAGCTCTGTTATTCTATATCTTGCTTGAGCAGGGGGCTGGACTAGTTGACCTCCAAGGTCCCTTCCAGCTCTGTTGTTCTGTTATGGTGAATGCACAACATGGACCAGAAGCATCTCCATGTCAAAGCAATTCCAATTCTGCTCTTCATCCCCAAAGCTCCCTCTGTGTTAAGAGGTCCTTGTTGCTCCTCCCTGGTTGCACCATCCCTGCTAATGTTCTCTTTTTATGGCTCCCTCTGTCTGTCTGTCCATTTGTCCCCCCACCTGAAGCTTACAGTGTAGGTGACAACCAAGTCTTCCAGCTTTGTGGGCCCAGGCTTCTGTGGCCAATAGGCAGGAGAAGACGGCAGCATAGAAGAACCTCAACATAGCTGTGGAATCCCTGAAAAATAGAGATTAGCAACTATTAATTGCTATTGCTATTAGCAACTCTTATTTTGCTAATAATAGTATTAAGCCAAACCCGGTGCAAAGCCACAGCAATAAAGACCACCAAGGACCAACTATGAGAACGGAATTATAAATGGACAATGGCAACTGCATATAAAGAGAATTTGCACAAAATGTTTTGCATGTCACCTGAAAGATTGGCAAAAAAAATGTTTAAAAAGAAATCAACTAAATGTTGGAAATGCCATCAAACGTCGGGGTCATATTATCACATGTGGTGGACATGCACAAAAGCGAAGAAATATTGGGCAAGAATTCTGAAGAAATCCCTAAAGATGAAAACGGGATTAGGAAATTATTAAGACTGTGCAGAGATGAGTAGATTAACACTAGCAATGAAAGGAAAGGAAGAATCTGATTATTTTAATATAGGGGGGTTTATTTTATCATCGGTTAGAAAATGAATATGGATCAAAAGTATAAAACTAAATAATTTAGGAAGAGAAATGTTCTCACAGGAGATACAGGTGGAGCTCGAAAAATTAGACTGTCGTGCAAAAGTTCATTTATTTCAGTAATGCCACTTAAAAGGTGAAACTAATATATGAGAGAAGACTCATTACATGCAAAGCAAGATAGTTCAAGCCGTGATTTGTCATAATTGTGATGATTTATGGCGTACAGCTCATG
Source organism: Natrix helvetica (assembly GCF_964273705.1). Classification (NCBI taxonomy): domain Eukaryota; kingdom Metazoa; phylum Chordata; class Lepidosauria; order Squamata; family Natricidae; genus Natrix; species Natrix helvetica. The sequence goes on from NW_028113452.1 coordinate 27,196, forward strand.
AAAACCCCAAATCCACCATCTCAGAAAATTAGAAGATTACATGCAATCAATAAAACAAGGATTGTACATAGAACAATATCGGACCTCTGAAAAGTATAAGCATGCATATATGTACTCAGTACTTGGTTTGGGCCCCTTTTGCAGCAATTACTGCCTCAATGCAGCATGGCATGGAAGCTATCAGCCTGTGGCACTGCTGGGGTGTTATGGAAGACCAGGATGCTTCAGTAGCGGCCTTCAGCTCTTCTGCATTGTTCGGTCTCATGTCTCTCATCTTTCTCTTGGCAATGCCCCATAGATTCTCTATGGGGTTCAGGTCAGGCGAGTTTGCTGGCCAATCAAGCACAGTAATCCCATAGTCATTGAACCAGGTTTTGGTGCTTTTGGCAGTGTGGGCAGCTGGAAAATGAAGTCAGCATCCCCATAAAGCTCGTCCGCAGAAGGAAGCATGAAGTGCTCCAAAATCTCCTGGTAGACGGCTGCGTTGACCCTGGTCTTAATGAAGCACAGTGGTCCAAAGTCCTGTTGCTCCTTGGTCCAAAGTCCTCTTTTCTGATGAGAGCAACTTTTGCCAAAAGCACCAAAAACTGGTTCAATGACTGTGAGATTACTGTGCTTGATTGGCCTCTCCATTTTTCCTCCATACTCTGGGTCCTTGGTTTCCAAATGAGATGCAAAAGTTGCTCTCATCAGAAAAGAGGACTTTGGACCACTGAGCAACAGGACTTTGGACGAAAAGATTGGTTCAAATCTCTACCCAGCCAGCATTTCTTAAGCCCAGCCCAGCTACCTTACAAGGTGGTTGTTCCAGAAAAAATATTCAAATCTTACATGCTGAACTTGGATTCCAAAACAGAAAAATTCAGTGATTGGCATTCGATCGTGTCCCCCTGGGAGAAAAGTTGCAACCATGCAAGGACTGGTCGTAAGTCCTTTTTCAGTTCCATTGAAGGTCACTAAACAAATGATTGGAACTCTGAGATCATCTAAACAGGACGTGGTGGCTCAGTGGCTAAGACGCTGAGCTTGTCGATCAGAAAGGTCGGCAGTTCGAATCCCCAGCGCTGCGTAACGGAATGAGCTCCCGGGACTTGTCCCAGCTTCTGCCAACCTAGCAGTTTGAAAGCAGGTAAAAAATGCAAGTAGAAAAGTAGGCACCACCTTTGGTGGGAGGGTAACAGCGTTCCGTGTGCCTTCATGCGTTGAGTCATGCCAGCCACATGACCACGGAGACGTCTTCGGACAGCGCTGGCTCTTCAGCTTTGAAACGGAGATGAGCACCGCCCCCTAGAGTCAGGAATGACTAGCACAGATGTGCAAGGGGAATCTTTACCTTTTACCTTTAAATAAATTATTGGAACTCAAAGATCATCTCTACTCCCTGTTGTTATACTGCCACATTACTTTCTTCTAGATCAGATTAGCAAATAGAATGAAAGGCAAATTTCCTGACCATTAGAATTGACTTCAGAAGTTGTGAATGCTCCATCACCGGAGGTTTTAGACAGCCACCGGTTCCCTGGCAGACACTCCTCGACTTACGACCACAATAGAGCCCAAAATTCCTTTTGCTGACTGAGACCGTTGTTTCCCCTGTTGCAAACTTTTCTTGCCACAGTTGTTAAATAGTGACACAGTCGTTAAGCGAACCTGGTTTCCCCCGTTGACTTCTACTCAGAAGGTCGCAAAAGGGGATGGCGTTGCCCTGGGACGTTGCAACTCCTTAATTTGGTTCCTTTATCTAGGGGGCCTGATATTCCCGTGTAACAATTTCTTCTACTAGCTTTCAAGAATGTGCCTAGCTTTGAAGCCAAGAATAGAAGCAAGAGGCAGCAGGGAGAGAACATTTGCAGTAAGGCCATCCGATATTAAGGTTACAGTTACAGGCTGGAAAACAACTAATTTCTGACAGTCTACAATAATATAAGCAGAAGCCCATTACAAAGCGTAATTCTTAATAAATGATTTCTAGCAGTATATCGTATCAGAAACAAACAGCAAATATTGGTTTTTAACCAGTAACAATTATATAGTAACACAAGCAATTCCTAATAAAAGCAAATAGCTAATATGGATTCATATTGATTCATATACTCCTTTGGAACGGTTGCTAAATGAGCTGTTGTAAATAGAGGACCTTCTGTATCTTCATTGTAAACGTTGAAAAACTCGGGAGACTGTAGACTCGCAGAGGACCACAAGACTGGTGCAAAACCAAACATTTACACACAAACACACACACACACACACTTAAATACCCCTCTTCCCAAGTACCCCACTTTTTAAACTTTTTAAAAACCAGTGTCCTGAATGAGATCCGCAAGGAGAAAAAGGCAGGATTATTTTTTCTGCACAGTTCTTCTCAGATGCCTTCGTCTTCGTTCCAAATCCCCTTCCCCAGCCGAGATCCCAATGTCGATCTGCATTAGATCTCTAGCCAATGAGACCCCCACTCTCTTTTAACCACTTACCTGATCCGCCTGAGAGATCTGCAGTTTTCCCCTCCCCGGTGGGCTGCAGCCAGTCTGGTCTCTTCATCTGCCCAAGGTATATTTAAGTTCCCACCCACTGGCTGCCTCTTCTCACCTGGGCCCAGCCTCCCCCTTCCTCCTCTCTCCACCCACTTTCTCAACCGAGCGCAGAGGCAACTTCACACCTGCCTGCCAGCCAAGATTCAGGGACTCCCAGAATTAGTAACGTTCTGACCGAGGCTTCCCGAGAGCCTGAAGCCAACTCCTGGTCCCGACAAAACCCCCTTTTATTAATTGACTGTGAATTCTGCTCCTTCACATCCAGCAAAGTCTTTCAAGGGAGGATTTACAGTCACAGACCTTCTCTGGCTTGGAGAGATGCCAGGCTGATATCTGAAGAACTTGGCCAGGAGTCTCGGAGAGTCACTAACCAATGAAGCGAACTAATGGTCTCCTGCAAACTCCACTCCCCAGTTGCTCCTCTTTTACAGTATTTCCTCACATGATCCTGGGGATGCTTCAAAGGTCATCACTGTGAAAAAATGGTCGTAAGTCACTTTTTTCAATGCCGTTGTAACTTTGAATGGATACTAAATGAACTAGAGTTCACTGTCCCTCAGATACCCAGTTGTGAGTCCCTAGGTGTGAAATGGGGCCCAGGGAGGCAGTTGGGCCTGCTGATTGTATACTTGGCTCCTCGCTATACATCAGCGGCCCTGCCCGAGCTCCTCGAGCTGATCTCAGAGACGGCGGTTGAGATCCCCAGGCTTTTGGTTATGGGGGACTTCAACCTGCCGTCGACGGGAGCAGCATCTGAGGTGGCTCGGGAGTTCATGGCTTCCATGACAGCCATGGGCCTGACCCAATTAATTCAGGGCCCCACACACGAGGGCGGTCACACACTGGACCTTGTCTTTGTATCTGAACAGTGGACGAGTGATCTGGGAATAGGGGATTTAGTTATTACTCCCCTGTCATGGTCAGATCACTCATGTCTCCGGCTCGACTTCCCTGGCGCTACCCCCCACCGCGAGGAGGCGGAGCCAGTCTGTCCAAGCTGGTATCGCCCCAAGCACCTGATGGAACCGGATAGGTTCCAGACGGAGCTTGGGCCACTACCTGTAGCCCTGACCCGCGCTCGGTCGGAGGACCTAGCGGCCGCCTGGAATAGGGCGGCGGCTGGGGCCTTGGACCGGGTTGCGCCTTTGCGACCTCTCCTGCGGCAGCGATCCACCCGAGCTCCTTGGTACACCGAGGAGCTGAGGGTGATGAAGCGCCATAGGAGACGTCTAGAGAGCAGGTGGAGATCCTCACGCTCCGAGTCTGATCGAACACAGGTAAGAGCCTATTTACGGACCTACCTTGTGGCATTGAGAGCGGCCAAACGTAGACATTGTGCCACTCTTATTGCATCCGCGGAGAACCGCCCTGCCGCCCTGTTTAGGGTGACCCGCTCCCTCTTGTCACAGGGGACGCGGGGGGCACCCTTGCAGGGTAGAGCAGAGGAGTTTGGGGAATATCTGCAGGACAAAGTCGCTCAGATCCGGAGCGGATGGCCCCCTCCAGTGGACCGGACGAGCCGTCAACAGTGAGTCTTGTGAGACCATTCTGGGAGGAGTTTGACTCTGTTGCCCCCGAGGATTTGGACAGGTTGCGTGGACGGCTGCGACCCACCACATGTTCAATGGACCCATGTCCCTCCTGGCTGGTACTGGCATCCTGGGAGGTGACACGAGGCTGGCTTCTGGGCCTGGTGAACGCCTCATTGGGTGAGGGATCCTTACCAACTGCCTTGAAAGAGGCGGTGGTGAGGCCCT
>NW_028113451.1:0-31453 GCF_964273705.1 Natrix helvetica
AAGCAGGAGAGGGAGAGGGAGGGGGAGGAAAAGAGGGAGGGAGGAGGGAAGGAGAGGGAGGGAGGAAGAAAGGGAGGGTAGAAAAAGAAAGGGAGGGAGGAAATAGGAAGGAAGGAGGGAATGGCGGGTTAGAGGAAGGGACAGAGGGAAGGAAGGAAGGAGAGGGAAGAGGGAGTTAAGAAAGGAGATAGAAAGGAAGGGTAGAAAAAGAAAGGGAGGGAGGAAATAGGAAGGAAGGAGGGAATGGCGGGTTAGAGGAAGGGATAGAGGGAAGGAAGGAAGGAGAGGGAAGAGGGAGTTAAGAAAGGAGATAGAAAGGAAGGGTAGAAAAAGAAAGGGAGGGAGGAAATAGGAAGGAAGGAGGGAATGGCGGGTTAGAGGAAGGGATAGAGGGAAGGAAGGAAGGAGAGGGAAGAGGGAGTTAAGAAAGGAGATAGAAAGGAAGGGTAGAAAAAGAAAGGGAGGGAGGAAATAGGAAGGAAGGAGGGAATGGCGGGTTAGAGGAAGGGATAGAGGGAAGGAAGGAAGGAGAGGGAAGAGGGAGTTAAGAAAGGAGATAGAAAGGAAGGGTAGAAAAAGAAAGGGAGGGAGGAAATAGGAAGGAAGGAGGGAATGGCGGGTTAGAGGAAGGGATAGAGGGAAGGAAGGAAGGAGAGGGAAGAGGGAGTTAAGAAAGGAGATAGAAAGGAAGGGTAGAAAAAGAAAGGGAGGGAGGAAATAGGAAGGAAGGAGGGAATGGCGGGTTAGAGGAAGGGATAGAGGGAAGGAAGGAAGGAGAGGGAAGAGGGAGTTAAGAAAGGAGATAGAAAGGAAGGGTAGAAAAAGAAAGGGAGGGAGGAAATAGGAAGGAAGGAGGGAATGGCAGGTTAGAGGAAGGGATAGAGGGAAGGAAGGAAGGAGAGGGAAGAGGGAGTTAAGAAAGGAGATAGAAAGGAAGGGTAGAAAAAGAAAGGGAGGGAGGAAATAGGAAGGAAGGAGGGAATGGCGGGTTAGAGGAAGGGATAGAGGGAAGGAAGGAAGGAGAGGGAAGAGGGAGTTAAGAAAGGAGATAGAAAGGAAGGGTAGAAAAAGAAAGGGAGGGAGGAAATAGGAAGGAAGTAAGGAATGGCAGGTTAGAGGAAGGGACAGAGGGAAGGAAGGAAGGAAGGAAGGAAGGAAGGAAGGAGGGTGCAAAAAGGAGATAGAGAAAAGGAAGGATAGAAAAAGAAAAAAGAAAGGGAGGGAGGACATAGTGAGGGAGGAAGAAGGAAAAGAAAAGGAAGGATAGAAAGAACGGAGGGAGGAAATAGGAAGGAAGGAAGGAAGGATGGAAGGAAGGAAGGAATGGTGGGTTAGAGGGAGGGACAGAGGGAAGGAAGGAAGGAAAGAGAGGGGGAGGGTACAAAAGAGAGAAAATGAAGGGTAGAAAAAGAAAAAAGGAAGGGAGGGAGGGAGGAAATAGGGAGGGAGGCAGTAGGAAGAAAAAAGAGAAAAAGAAGTATAGATACTTCTGTACTTCTATACTTCTATACTTTGAAGGGAAATAGGAGGGAAGGAAGGAAGGAGAGGGAGGAAGAGAGAGGGAGGAAGGAAGGATGGTGAGATAGAAGGAGGGAAAGAGGTAAGGAAGGAAGGAAGCAGAGGGAGTGAGGATGGAAAAAAGGAGATAAAGGAAGGGTAGAAAAAGCAAAAAAAAGAAAGGGAGGAAGGAAGAGGGAAAGGAAGAATAGATAGAAAGAATGAAGGGAGGAAATAAGAGGGAAAGAAGGGAAGAATCGGGAGATAGAGGGGGGGATGGAAGGCAAGAAGGGAGGGAAGGAAGGAAGGAAGAAAGGAAGGAGAGGGAGTGAGGATGGAAAAAAGGAGATAGAGAAAAGGAAGGATAGAAAAAGAAGAAAAAAGAAAGGGAGGGAAGGAAGAAATAGGGAGGGAGGAAAAAGATAGAGAGTAAAGGAAGGCTAGTTAGAAAGAAGGAAGGGAGGAAATAGGAGAGAAGGAAGAAAAGAATGGAGGAATAGAGGAAAGGAAGGAAGGAAGAAAATTCTGAGAAAGGGCCCAACTGCGTCTGCCCGGGCACCCTAGAGGCCATCCAAACATTTTCTCCTTTTCCTGGGTGGGGAAATGAGTAAGGAGACCCCCCTAACTGTGGTGGGAGGGGGCTTCTGGAGCTCCTGGCTGAAGGCCCCTCCCCCTCCAGCCTTTGCTGCTGTGGCTTTCCAAGCGTGCCATTTGCACCTTTCCATGGGGGTGCGAACTCCCACAACAGGTGTGAATGCACACCCGCTCACCCCCTCCCCCCTCTCACGGGAGAAGAAGGGCCCACGTGCCCCCCCCAACACTCCAAAGAACAACCGAAAGGGGGGGGGGGACAAAAACATCCCAGTGTCGCTAGTGTGAGAAATCCAGGCCCACCGAACAACGGCACAAAAACACAGCCAGTCCTCGACTTACGACCACAATCGAGTCCAAAATGTCTGCTGCTAAGTGAAACCTTTGTTCCATGAACTTTGACCCCAGTTGCTAAGTCAATCACCCCAGTTGTGAAGGGAGTCACACGGTCGTTAAGTGAATCTGGCTCCCCCACAGACTTTCCTCGTCAGAAAGAGGGGATCGTGTGACACCCTTCCCCCGGGGACGCTGCCACTGTCGTAAGTATGAGTCAGTTGCCAACGGTCCAAATTTGGACCATGCGACCGTGGGGATGGCCGCAATGGACGTAAGTGTGAAAAAGCGGCCGTCAGCGCCGCTGTAACGTCAAACGGTCACTAAATGAACGGTCATTAATTGAGGACTGCCTGGATCCAAATCTATGGGGTTTTTTTTCCCCCACGGCAGTTTTGCGGAGAACAAGCGTCCCCTCTCAACATGCTCAGAGAAACAGGGACCCCCTCCCCATTTTAAACCATCCCGTACAAAGCGCCCCACTTTTAAATTTTTGCCCAGTTTATCAAGACTGGAATCTCGGACCGACCCCCACAATATTTGGGTTGGCTTCCCCCCCCCAACTCTCTCGCAAAGGGAAGCTTCGGCCAACAGGGGGCAGTGCCAACCCCCTCCTCTCCAAAACTTTGTACTGCGCCCAATTTTGGACACCCCGTTCGGGACGTACCCCCCCCCCTGTCGCATAGCAGGGCGTCCTTAAAGTTGGCGTCCTTCTCCAACTGCACCCCAGCTTCCTACGCACCTTCCACCCCCAACCAACACCGCCAAGGCGGTCTGCCCTGGCACCCCCTAACCCCTCCTAAGCCCTCCTGTAGTTAATTCCTGAGAGCCAATTGGATCGAGCGCCCCCTGCAGTTGACCCTTGGAAGCGCCAGTGGGAGGGAAAACAGCCCAGCTTTCTCCACAGGACAGCGCCACCTGCTGGTGCCCGCTGGGAAAAGCAGAATCCACCTTTCCCCCTCCAAGGATGGAGACCACGTCCTCACAATAACCCCCTAGGAATAATAAAGAGGCGCCCCCCCCCCGCCACAGCCCCCAAAGTAGAGCCTGGCAACCCCCAGGACCAGTTTGGACCCCTTCCTTTTGGCCCCTTCAGGGAGGTGGGGGTCAGCCCCCCCCTCCCCTCCCAAGTTCACTCACCTGGGGGTTTCTCCAGCCGGCCTTTTCTGCCCCCGCACAGCCGGACTTTGGAGATTAGGATTAAAAGCTGCTTCTGGCATAAGGATTTGGTCCCTCGCGGGCAGACCTTCCGCTGGGTGGAGACCGGCCGGCTGGCCACCGGATCGCGGATCTCCCGTTTCTGCCGGATCAAGGAGCTGGCTAACGCGGCCATGCCTGCCCCATCCGGAGGGGCTGCGGGGCGCTGACAATCTCCCGGGTCAAAGAAGGGGTGACCCTCGCCCCCTGTTCCTCCCCTTCCTCCTTCTCTTCTTCCTCCTCTTCCTCCTCCTCCTTTTCTTCTTCTTCTTCCTCCTCCTCTCCTCTCTCAGCTACCGAGATCGGAGAGCAGCTGGGGTCCCCATCAGCCTTTTCGGGGGGTGCAGCACGAAGGACCCCCCCTCTCTTTTCTTTCCTTCCCGGCCGGATGGAGCGCCTGCGGGGGAAAGTCGGGCGGACCAGCGCGGGTGCCCCCCGAAGCCGCCTTTAGAGGGGCGCCGGGCGTCCGCCGCTCCCCGTCGTCTTCTCCCGCCTTCCCCCCGAGATCCGGGCCACGCCGGGAAGCCGCTCCCCGATCCGGCCGCTGCCGCCTCTCGGTTCAAACCCGGCAGAGGAGCAGCAGAAGGCGCCTCGCCTGCCCTCCATCCATGCGGCGTCCGCTGCGCTGCGCAGGGTGGGAGGCCAAGCAGAAGACCCTGGCGTGTCCTTCAGAGGGGGCTGGGCCGCCGGGGAGGGGGCAGGGCTGGGTGGGTGGGTGGGTGGGGTAGGCAGGCGAGCCAGAGGCGCGGTGGGCAAGTGAGGGACCTCGCCAACGCTGGGTGTGCCAGGAGACGCGGCTGGACAGGTCCGGGTGCCTTGCCAGCCAGCGAGCCAAGGAGCAGCTGCGAGGGAGGGAGGGAGGGAAAGGAGGGGAAGGGAAGGGAAGGGAGGGGGAGGAAAGGAGAAGAAGGACTCCTGTCACACGCCAGTGACAAAGCCGGTGGGGCGGGGAGGGGCTGCCCCATTGGAAAGACGCCCCTCGCCCCGCCGCCGGGAGAGAAAGCCGGACGGGCACACGCAGGGACGGGAAATCCGTGGGGGTGGGCTGCCCCCGCCCTGCCAGGGCTCCTCCTTTGAGCGGGGGGCATGTGGGGCAGCAGGGGCATAGCCTCCCCTCCCAGAAAAAAGCGATCCCCGCAATTTGGGGAGGGGGAAAAATTCAGCAGAGACCCCCATCGCGCGTAATAGAAAACCACTCCAGCGCAAACCCGACACGTATATTTGGCAACGCGCAAAGCACGCGTGGGGGGGGGGGGGAGCCTTAAGGAGGCGAGTTGGGGGTCGCCCGGGGCGGTGGGGGAGTCATGAAGACACCCCAAAGTTGAGATCAAAGGGTCCGGGGGGGGCTGGGGGAGGGGCAGGAGGGGGCAGGAGGTTTCCAAGCGGGGTGAAATCCCAGAGAAATCAGTGAGTCACGGTGGAAATTGAGAGTGGGGGGCAGACAGGAGGGTCTCCCTCCCCGTAGTTTGAAAGGGGGGGTCGGTCGTGGGAAAAGGGGTGGAGGGACAAAGGCGCAGGGAAGCCCCCTGCTGGCTATTGGTTGGTACAAGTGGCGCCCCCTGGAGGTGACAGTCTGCAGGGCCTAATTGGGAACGGAAAGGGGGGCGGGAGGGGGGGGGTTGGTGGTGTTGTCCGGCCGGTCGCTAAAGTGAAACTGGCTTCCCTCTGGCTTGTCGGAAGGTCATCAAAGGGAGGGGGAAAATCAAACAAGCGTCATAAAGATGAGTCAGTGGCCGAGTGTCCAAATTTTGATCATGCGACTTTTTGATCATGCGACCACGGGGATTGTCGTAAGTGTGGAAAACGAGCTTCAGTGCTGTTGTAACTTTGCGCGCTCACTAAACGGAACGGTTATAACTGGAGGATTCTCTGGAGTACAGAGGGCTCGTGCATAGTTTTGACCCCTCCCCAAACCCAGTGTTGCCCCCCTACCCATCTTCTGAGTGCCCTGAATCCCCCACCACAGCCAACAGCTGCCTTGGAGGCTCCGGGGGGCCCATTTGCAGATGGTTTGCAGTGGGGGTGGGGGGTGGGGGGGATGAGTCATGGGGTGGGCACGCTTGTGAGACTTTTGAATTAGATCTGTGTTTTTCAAAGTTGGGCCTTTGAAGATGGTTGGACTTCAACTCCCAGAATTCCCCCAACCGGCTAGGAATGATAGAGTTGGGGAGGACTAGAAGGGTTTCCTAGTTCAGTGTTTCTCCAACTTTAAGCCAGTTGCACTACAACTCCCAGAACTCTCCAACCAGTTGGACTTCAACTCCCAGAACTCCCTAGCCAGCAATTTATGGTGGATGGAACTTCAGCTCCCAGAATTCCGCCAACCAGCTGTGGAATTGTGGGAGTTGAAGTCCACACCTCTTCAAGGGGCCAAATTTGAAAAGCAGGCTGCTGGCTCCTCGGAGCAAAGTCCTCTGAGCATATGCAGAGCGCTTCTGAGCCTGAACGTCTGGCTGTGGTCCCCCAACATGCTCAGAGGCACTCTTCTCCCAAGAAACCCTTGAACACGGCTCTGAACTTGGGCTCTTCTGGTTTGAGAGTGGCAGCTGGCAGCCGCAAAGTGTTTGCACCGCGTGCCCGCTTGAACCCGGGCTCCGGAGTCGTGTTTGTGTCCCCCCCCCCCCAAGAGACCTTGGCCGGGGTTATCCTCACCCCAGTTTTTGCAGAGTGAAACCCATTAACGGAAGAGCCATTCCCGCTTGGCACCCGCTTGGAAGGAGAGGAGGAGGAGGAGGCGCCTTGCCAGGCCTGCCCACTGCAGGCCCATTTGCTAATTGCTTTGCAGCCAAGCGTGGCTGCCAGGGCCACCCCAAGGCCGGGGCGGATGGGTCTGGATGGGGTGGCGGGAGGGGGGGAGCAACTCCTTCTGCTGTTCTTGTTGCTGTTGGGTGTGCGACTGTGCGTGTGAGATGAATACAGGGAGTCCTTGAGTTATGACCACAATTGACCCCCCTCCCTCCCTCCTTGCTTCCTATTTTCCTTCCTTCCTTCTCATCTTCCTTCTCCCTCCCTCCCTTCTATCCTCCCTTCCAATTTTCCTCCCTTCCTTCCTTCCCCCCGTCCTTCCGTTCTTTCATTCCTTTCCTCCATCTCTCTCTCTTTCCTTCCTTCCTTCCCTCCCTCCTTCTGTTCTTTCTATCCTTCCTCCCTCCCTCCCTCCCTCCTATCCTTCCTTTTTCTCTCTCCTATCTATCTATCTATCTATCTATCATCTATCTATCTATCTATCTATCTATCTATCTTTCTTTCTTTCTTTCTTTCGTCCCAGAACTCAAGGCTCCTTGCTCCCTTCTCCCCCCCCCTTCCCACAACAACCCTGCGAGGAATGCTGCACAAACCCCGGGTCACCCAGGGAGATTCTGGGGCTGCAGAGGGGCTTCCTCCCCTCACCACCAGCCCTTCTCGTGGTCCTTCCTTCCCGGTGCACCCAGCAAGCACATTTCCCCTCCGAAGCTGCCCAGAGGTTTCTCTGATTCCCAGCCAGCCGCTTCCTCTTCTGCCTTGTCAAGAGACCCACAACTGCACAACGGGCTGTGTGTGTGTGTGTGTGTGTGTGTGTTTGTGTTGCTGCAGAAGCCAAGGTGAGGGAGGGGCCCCAGGTTATATCCCTCCCAGCCAGTTCCAGCCCATCCTGTACAATCAAAGGGGATTAAGTTAAATTGAAATGAGCGTTTGGCACTCCCTGGTGGACGGCAGAGAAAAGGCAGCATTCAGGCCGTCCTCGATATACAACCGTTCACTTAGTGACTGCGTGAATTTGCAAGGGCCCCGAAACAAGCCAATGACGACCTTTTTTCCCCCCACTGACGACCGTTGCAGCATCCCCATCCAAATTCCGACGCTCGGCAATGGCTTCAACTTATGACAGTCCCGGGGTGACGCAATCCCCTTTTGCGACCTTCCCGACAAGCAAAATCCAAGGGGGAAGCCACATTCACTTCACAGCCCCCGGGACCGACCCACAACGGCAGAGATTCGTTTAACGGCGGCGGCGAGAAAGGGGGCAAAGCGGGGCGAAACTCAACTCCGGCGCGGTTTCACTTAGCCACGGAAACTTTGGGGTCGCACAGCGAGGACCCCCCCCCCCCGTAAAAAAATAAACACTTTTCCGTCTTCCCCCAATGACGATAACAAGAATTGTGACGAGTCCTTCAAGCGGCCTCGAGTCGGAATTCAGGACGGGACCCTGTGCAATTTCAGACCATGTGTTCAAATCCTACATTGGAGTTACTCAAAGCGGAATCGTGGTTTGTTTCGGAGGGGGTGAGTAAGGCCAGGGATGACTTTTTAGGACAGGATTTTGCAAGCGTGGTCCTTTAAGAGGGGCGGACTTCAACCCCCAGCATTTCCAGCCAGCTGTGTCTGGTATTCCCCCCCCCCCCACTACTTCTGCCTGGAGCAGAGAGATTGCAGAGAAAGGGATTGTAAAAGAGTAAACAGGCCACAGTGGGTGTATATACATCCCAAGGAATGCATTGGTGCCAGGGAATTCTGGGAGTTGAAGTCAACCCCTCTTAAAGGGGTTGTATATAATTATCTTCTTAAGTTAAACGAATTAAAAGAAACAATGATAGACTAGGCAAAACTTTTTGGGGGATTTACAATAAAACTTGAGAAGTGGCAGCAATTACGGGAAAGGAATTAATTATAAAATAACAATGGCAGCAGCATACGAAGAGAATTGGTATAAAACGTTTTATAGATGGCACCGGAAAGATGGGCGAAAATGTTCAAAGATCAATCAAATATGATTCTTGTCTCACCAGGCATGTGGTAGGACACACACACACACACACATATATATAGTATGTATGTATGTATATATGTATGTGTGTGTGTATGTACTTTATGTATGTGTATATATGTCTCTGTGTATGTGTGTGTGTGTATGAATGTATGTATGTATATATGTATATGTGTGTGTGTATATATATATATATATATATATGTATGTATGTATGTATGTATGTATGTATGTATGTATGTATGTATGTATATATATATATATATATATATATATATATATATATATATATATATATATATATATATATATATATATATATATTCGTAGATTTTCACGGGTGTAGGTATGCTGGTTTTGTTGTATTCGGGTCTTTTCCCGTGTAAAGTTGAGATTGTCTTTGCAACGTTTCGGCAGGATCGCACCTGCCATCTTCAAGCGTAGGGTCAAAAAAAAAAAAAAATCGGGAAAAGACCCGAATACAACAAAACCAGCATATATATATGTTGTATTTGTACTGATAAATAAATAAAGGGAGACTAGTATAGATCTATTTCGAGCTAATTAGCTCTCATCAGCTAGCCATACCCTTACTGGGATTTGATTTAGGCATACCAGGGGTTGTAACACAAATATATATATATATATACATACATACATACATACATACATACATACATACATACATACATACATACATACATACACACACACACACACACACACACACACACACACACACACTGAATTGTCCTAAAAATGCAAGTTCCGGGTGTAGTTTTATATATATATATATATAAATAAAGTATATAGAATATATACACATACATACATACATACATACATACATACATATAAATATATATTTAAAAATTCGTATAATAACTGCAGCTAAAGTTGTCTTTGCACCAATTGGAAATTGGAAAAAATTCCCTCCAAGCGAGAGGTAATTTAAAAAAATAAAAAATTAGACCGTGCAGAAATGAACAGATTAACGTTGGCAATTAAAGAGAAGGAAGAATCAGCGTATTCTAAGATATTTGGGGGGTGTTTTTATCCCCGGATAGAAAAGGAATATAGATAAAAAGAAACAGAAAAAGAAACAGAACATTGAACAGTTTGGAAAAGAGCGTAGAATGACAGGGGAGGAGCTGAATTAACAGGCAATTGAAATGTAAAGGTAAGATAAAAATAGATTTAAAATGAGGCAACTGTTAAATATGATGACATAAAGATTGTATCCAGATGACACACTGAATGGTTATGGAAAAATAAAAATAAAAATAAACCTTTTTTTAAAAAAAGCCTGTCCTGCCCCCTTCCTGGGATTCTTTCGCCTATATTTCCCGTGAAATGACCCCAACCAACACCCTTGGTGGCAAATAAATCTTTATTCTGGATTTTGACAAAGATTAAAGCAAAATATAATCGATCCCATATAATTCACCCAGCTGGACATTTCTCCCTTGATAGATTTATTTTACAAAGACATAAAATATATATTTATTTTTATTTTCTGTTCTGAAAATATTTAAAGTATCCACGACTCGATCGGTAGGGCTTCTTTTTAAAAAATGGTTTGCATTGGAAAAAGACTATAACCCTCTCACATTTAGTCCTCAATTTACAACCACTCATTTAGTGACCGTTCAAAGGGACAACAGGACCGCTTTTGTTCACACTGACGACCGTAGGCGGCATCCCCATGGCCACGTGTTCAAAATGCAGATGCTTGGCCACTGACTCGTACTTATGACGGTGGTGATGTCCCTGCGGATGGCATGAATTCCCCTTTTTGCGGCCTTCCGACAATCAACCTCAATGAGGAAGCAGGATTCACTTCACAGCTGTGTTACTCACTTAACAACTGCGGGGATTTGCTTGACAACTTTGGCAAGAAAGATCGTAAAAGAGAGCAAAACGACTCGACATGGAGCTAAGCGACAGCTGTCTTGCTTAGCGATGGAAATTTTGGGTCTCAATGGCGGTCGTAAGTCGAGGACCACGCATCCACCCAGCCTCCCTTCTACCCGAAGAACGCAAGATGAGCTGCTCCAGGATCCGTCCCTGCTGAACCAGCCCCATGGCTATGCGTCCGTAGGGGTCAACAGCTGGCGCCGATATGCCTTGGCCCGCCGTTTAGCTTCCTTGGCCGCTTCTACGGCCTGGCGGAGGTATGTGGAGGGGTTGGCCCTCACCTGGGCCACAGCCTGCCCCAAGATCCTCGTGACCCGAGGCGAGAAGCCTTGCAGGAGGTTCCACTGGGGCAGGAAATAATTGGGGAGGTGTCCCCTGGCCAGGCTGGCCGACAGATCATCCAGGACACCCAGGAGGGCGTGGGCGGCATTCTCCTCCTCGGCCAGGTAGCGGCTGGGCAGCCGTTCACAGGACCACAAGGCCAGGGTGAAGAGGTGGTACGGCCCCAGGCCCTCCAGGTCGCTCCAGGGGAGAGCGGCCGTGGTGGCTCGCAGGGACCACCACAGGGGCGGAGGAAGGATGCGCCTCAAGTGCAGCTCGCTAGCCGAGAAAGCGAGGTACCAATCTGAGCCGGAAGTGGACGGGAAGAGGTAGAAACTGGCGGTCACGTCTTCGTCCCGTAATTTGCCATCCCAGAAATGTCCCTGGTTCAGCCACGGCTGGGCCACCTCGGGCCACCCCCGAAAGGCGACCACTGGGACGATGTCGTAGAGGACCCGGTGGGATCCGACGCAGACAATCACAGAGGTGACGCGTCCTCGGAGCTCGACACGAAGATTGTTCGCCGCCGCGGACAACGCCCGGAAAAACCACTCGGTCACCAGCTCTGCGGAGAGGAACGCCTCGTCCCCGGAGCTGCACTCGGACCAGCGCTGCAGGGTGGGGGCATCGAAAGGCTGGAGGCTGATCCGCGTGTGCCCAGGGGGGCTCTGCGTCATGTCCAACCTGACGGGCACGCCGGCCACGTTCAGAACCGGCACCAGGAGCGTAAAGCTGGTATCGTAGTCACCGCCGGGAAAAAGGGGGCACAAGGTGGTACCATCCACGTGGACGGTGCCCTGCTGGGTCCCACCAGAGAGAAGGAGGTAGCGGTTGACCGAGGGCAATTTTCCATCGGATTGTTGGACCTGGCCTGTAGGGGGAACAAGGCAGCGGGTGGGCAAAGGGCCGGGGGTCTTTGGATCAGGGTGGGCTAGAAGGGGCATTTGGGGGGGCAGGGGGCTGCTTTCTCTGCCTCCGTGCCCCCAACTCACCTAGCAGCGAGAAAACCAAATCTTTGGCTCGGAACAATTCGGGGTCTCCCCTGCTCTCGGGAGTCCGGGCTTGGTACTCCTGGATGAGTTGGTTGAGCTCCGCAATCTGCACCCCGGAATGGAAGTCCAGGTCTGTGAGAGGCTTGGCGGGGGCCGGCTTGGGTGGGGGGTCCTCGGGAGGAGAGGCCATCCCTTGCAGAAGGAAAAGTCAGTCAAAAGAGGTGGGGGTTAGACTAGATGACCTCCAAGGTCCCTTCCAACTCTGTTAATCTAATCTAATCTAATCTAATCTAATCTAATGTAATCATGCTTGAGCAGGGGGTTGGACTAGATGACCTCCAAGGTCCCTTTCAACTCTGTTAATCTAATCTAATCTAATCTAATGTAATCATGCTTGAGCAGGGGGTTGGACTAGATGACCTCCAAGGTCCCTTTCAACTCTGTTAATCTAATCTAATCTCATTTCATCTCATCCTGTTTGAGGAGGGGGTTGGACTAGATGACCTCCAAGGTCCCTTCCAACTCTGTTAATCCAATCCAATCCAATCCACTCTAATCTAAACTTTCTTGAGCAGGGGGCTGGACTAGAAGACCTCCAAGGTCTCTTCCAGCTCTATTCTATTCTATTCCACTCTAACCCCACCCCACCCCACGAACCTCTGGTAAGCAGGGTCTGGGATGTGAGACCACGAGGAGACCACAGTTCTGGGCTTCACCAGGAAGCTGAGAAGGTTGAGGGAAGGACACGCCCACAGGTGTGGCCCGGAGCATCCGGGTTTGGACAGGTGCAGCCTACCCTCCGCCCCCTCCCCCGAATCTCTGGGGTGCCCCATCTCCTCCCCCCCCCCGCGTCATCTCAAAGGGCAGAAGCGACCCTTGCCGCCCCTGCGCTGCATCCTGCTCACCTGTGCATTTACCTGGCTGAGCCCGAAGCTCCGCCCACCGAGGGCAGCTGCCGTTGGGAACCCTGGGAGATGTAGTTCCAGCAACCTCATCCCGCCCCTGCTCTTAAAAGGTGGCTCACTTCTCATTTTGGGGGGAAGCCCCCTGAAATAGGGGAGGGGTCTTAAAACACGCTGGGAGGGGCAGTTGGCTCACTCTTCATTTGGGGGGGAGAAGCCCCCCGAAATAGGGGAGGGGTCTTACAGCCGCTGGGAAAGGCAGCTGGCCCACTTTTCATTTGGGGGGAAAGCCTGCCCTAAATGGGGGAGGGGTCTTAAAGCATGCTGGGAGGGGCAGCTAGCCCTCTCTCTACTTTTGGGGGGAAAGTCCCCTCCCCCGAATCGGGGGAGGGGGCGAGGATGGGAGAAACAGAGGGTGGGGCTAAGAAGTATGACCCTCCCCCAATATGCCTGGTAAATGCCCCCCTTTTCAGCGTTCCCACGTTCGGGAAAGTATCTTTCTCCGCCCCCCAAGAGAAATTGCAATTAATTGACGCCCCCCACCCCGGAAAGCCCCTGGATTCCTACCCCCATAATCCACAGCCGGGAGCTGGGAGATAGATGGTGGAGAAGGGCCAGATTAACACACTGCAAAGAGTATGGGGGCTTTGAAATCCAGGGAATGTCATGGGGAGGGGGACAAACTGCGAAGGGAGGGCTAGGGGGTGGTCTTCATCCAGGGTGAGGGGCCCCTGCTATGGAATCCGATGGGGGGGGGGGTTGATTGGACAGCAGTATTTTTTCATTTTGGCCGCTTGGAAGAGGTGCGGACTTCGACTCCCAGAATTCCCCAGCTGGGGAATTCTGGGAGTTGAAGTCCACAACTCTTCACGTGGCCAAAATGGCGACAGGGAGCTCTCGACTTACAACCATTTGTTTAGTGGTCGTTCGAATTTCTGACAGCCCTGAAACCCGGTGAAAACCATAAGTCCTCACACTTATGACCATTGCGGCATTCCCTGCAGTCGTGGGGTCAAAACTCGGGCATCGATGTATGACATCTGCAGTTTCACAGGTCACATGACTGCCATTTTGTGTCCATTCCAGCCGGCTTCCGACAAGCAAAATTAAGGGGGGGAGCTGGATTCGTTTAATGACGGTGTGATTCACTTAACCACTGTCGCCATTCACTTAACAACCGTGGGCCAAAAGGTGGCAAAAGTGGGTGGAAATAAGGACATTCCTTGAGATATTGGCTGCTTTGAGATTTTATGGTTTGAGAAAGATTTTACATGCTGGTTTCCCATTAAGGATTATTGTGTGAATGCTGTGCGAAATACACACTCACACACATAACACCTGTCTTGCTTAGCAGTGGAAATTCTGACCTTGAGTTTGCGGGTCATAAGTCGAGGACTGCCCTTCTCCCGCATGGCTTCCTTGCCGATCAGCACTGGCTTGTCTGCAACGGTTTTGTAACCTACAAACCACCATTCAGGGTTTAGTACCGTAGGTTGCCTGGATCTGGTGGCTTATGCAACTGACCCTGATTAAGCAACCCATGGTTTGGAGGACATGCCATTCAGAGGGTTTTTTGTCTGACGTAGTCTAGGGTCTCCTGCTTGAGTAGGGGGTTGGACTAGAAGACCTCCAAGGTCCCTTCCACCTCCGTTCTTCTTGGGTTATCCAAGGAGCGCATCGAAATGTAAATGAAGCCCTTCAGCGGTGCGCAAAAATTATGCTCAGGTTGAAAGGCAGATAAAGATCATTAGCCGTGGGCTGAGGACAGCAAAAACATGCTGTCCTTGGGAAGACGCTGATTGACAGCTGTCAAAGGGGGAGGAACGTGGTGCCTCGTTTGCATAAGAGCGTTTAATTTCCTGATGAGTTGCAATCAGAAGCCCTCCAGTCGTCTCTCCCCCAACCCCCCAAAATCAGGCAGGTGGGATGGGGGGGTAGGTGAACAATTTGTGTGCGTGAGAAATTGTGTTTCTTGCAGGGGAGGGGGTCGACAAATTGCCCTCCCCCCCCCCAAGATTGTTGGTTGAGACACTTTAAAAAGAAAGTATTTGCAAAGACGGCTTGACCCGAGCCATGCGATTTTATGGGACAGATGGATTTGCTTTTAATGTTCCTTCCCCAAATCAACAGAGGCCCACTGTGGTCACCTGCAGGTCTGTCCTTCCTCCTCCTCCTCCTCCTCCTCTCTTCCTCCTCCTCCTCCTCCCACTCCCTGCTTTGCACTGGAGGGTTTATTTGCTGCGGTACACCCAATCGGAGCCCGGTGGGGTCTCGGCCCGTGACGGCCTCTTTGTGCCGGCTGCCGCGCCTTCGGTTGGCGTGGCCCCTGCTTGCATGATGGTGTTGACTATGTTATGGAATCGGGGAGGACTCCCGGCAGTGACTTGCAGCTGTTGCATCGCAGGAGCCGGTGTCTCCGATTCCCGTCCGCGGCGTGGCTCATGCGTCTCCAACTCCACCTGTTCATCCTGGCTGAGGGTCCGTCGCCGGCGGGCCCTTTCAGGAGTCGGTGACCGGCTCCCCGGTGGGGTTTGAGGGTGGACGGGGTAGATGTACACTCGGGCAGGACGCCGGGAGTGCTGTCCCGTGGGCGGATATTCCACCTCCTGGCCGCTGGCTATGGAGCGACGCTGAGATTCCGCCACCGGGGTCCGTCCGTACGGTTCGGTGGACACTATGGGGTTCCGGCGTTCCTCGGTAGGGACATTAACCACCACGTCGGAAGTCCCCACCGCAATGTCTCGGAAACGGGGGCCAGGGTAGGCCGAGGGGGCTGAAGAGGTCCGGGGCCGGGGTCGGTTGTCGCATTCACAGTTGTAATAACAGGGCAAGCTGTAATGAGGATAATCGGGGTACGAGTGTCGGTGATGACGGTGTTCCCTACATCGGCAGTGCCTGTTTTCCAAGTTCATGGTGACCTTGAGCGGCTCTAGGGTACACTGGAGACAGCGCCGTTGCGGCGATCGGCTTCGTCGCCTCCGCCTCCGCGGGGGATCGTCATCGGAGAATTGTATCGATGGCTTTCGGGGGGACACTTTCTTCACCGGGCGGACGAGGACCAGAGGTTTTTCGGGTTCTGGAAAAGAGAGAAGTTCTGTTGGCAAAGAGGTCACATGGACCGCAAGAGGCCGGGCTGGGCGCCGCCGTGCCAGTGTCAAAGCCATTTGGCTTCTTGGTAGCCTCCGTGCCGTAGACACAAAGGCGGTGGTGTTTCGTGAGCGAGATCGGACCTTGGACCTCTCGTACGGGAATCCGTTTTACGGAGTGTCTTTGAAACACACGACTGACAGTTAAAAAAGGATTTGGGGGTTTACAGGTAATCCTCAACTTAAAACAGTTCATTTAGTGACCACTTGAAGTTACCATGTCTCTAAAAAACCCGTCTTATGACTGTTTTTCACACTTTTGACCATCGCGGCATCCCCGTGGTCACAGGATCAAAATTCAGACGCTTGGCTGCTGACTGCTAGTTATGATGGTCGCAGTGCCCAGGGTCACATGATCCCCTTTTTATGACCTTCGGACAAGCAAACTCAACGGGGGGAGCCGGATTCACTTAACGGCCCTGTGCCTAATTAAACAACTGCAGCAATTCACTTAACGCCGGTGGCAAGAAGGGAGGTGAAATGGGGCAAAATTGACTTAACGACGTTCTGGCTTTGCAACAGACACTTTGAACTCAATTGCAGTCGTAAGTCGAGGATTGCCAAGTGCATACAAACACACACACACACACACCCCAATTGTGGGTTCCTACCGGTTTGGACTGGTTTAGCCGAACTGGTTTGGCAGCCTATATTTTATTTTTCTTTATGTACATGAGAGCTTCTGCACCAAAGACAAATTCCTTGTGTGCCCAATCACACTTGGCCAATAAATAATTCTATTCTGTTCTGTTCTGTTCTGTTCTAATTCTATATTTTATATCTGTTCTATTCTATATTTTATATTCTATTCTATTCTCTGTTCTATTCTTTCATTCTATTCTAATTCTATATTTTATTTTCTATTCTATTCTAATTCTATTCTATTCCTATTCCATTCTGCTCTATATTTTATTCTATTCTAATTCTATATTTTATTTTCTATTATTTTATTTTCTATTCTTTTCTATTCTAATTCTATATTTTAGTATGTATTCTATTCTATTCTATTCCATTCCATTCCATTCCATTCCATTCCAATTCATTCTAATCTATATTTTATTATCTATTCTAATTCTATATTTTATTATCTATTCTATTCTATTCTATTCTAATTCTATATTTTATTTTCTATTCTAATTCTATATTTTATTTTCTATTCTTTTATTTTCTATTCTTTTCTATTCTAATTCTATATTTTAGTATGTATTCTATTCTATTCTATTCTATTCTATTCTATTCCATTCCATTCCATTCCAATTCATTCTAATCTATATTTTATTATCTATTCTAATTCTATATTTTATTATCTATTCTATTCTATTCTATTCTATTCTAATTCTATATTTTATTATCTATTCTAATTCTATATTTTATTATCTATTCTATTCTATTCTATTCTAATTCTATATTTTATTATCTATTCTATTCTATAGGGTAGATTTGGGCTTCTGCAGCCTTGGGCAATCTGCCTCCTGCTGCAAACATGAAGCTGAGCTGGAAGAGAATTCTAAATAAATAAACATTAAAAACAAACAAACAAACAAACAAAGGCAGAGAATCAGAATCAGGTGAAGGATTAGCAGCCGCTTAGTAAAGCCTTAGTAAAGCCACACCTGGAATCCTGCATCTAGTTTTGGTCCCCATGTTACAAAAAAAGGATGTGGAGACTTTGGAAAAAGTGCAGAGAAGAGCCACTAAGATGATTAAAGGCCCCGGAGGCTGAAACATAGGAAGTGCGGTTGCAGGAATTCGGTATGTTTAGTTCAATGAAAAGAAAGACTGGGTGGGGCTGGGGACGAAAAGCGAAACGTCTTCAAACACAATAAAAAAAACCTCCCTTTTATTACTTGACTGTCCAGCAAAGTTTTTCGAGGGAGGATTTACAGTCACCGACTTTATCTGGCTTGGAGAGCTGCCAGGCCGATTTCTGCAGAACTTGGCCAGGAGTCTCGGAGAGTCCCGAACCAATGAAGCGAACTCCTGCAAACTCCACTCCCCTTTTGCTCCTCTTTTATTCCCTCTGCGAGGGGCCATTCACCGTCCCCCTGTGGCCTTATTCCTCAGTTGACCCCTATCCTTTAGTGGTTCCCTTCTTCTGGCAACTCTGGACACTGGGAACAGGCTCCAGCTGTTCTTCTGCCTCACTGATGTCTGACTCCGAAGGCAGCTGATAACTGGCATACGGCCCTGGCCCCCTCTCTGCCTCCGACGCAGAGCCCTCATCAGAACCTTCCCTAGACTCCAGGACTGGCCCATCTTCCTCCCCAACCTCCTCACTGTCCGAATCTGCTGCCAACTCTGCTGGCCACTGAATGGAGTTGATTGTTTTACTGGCCAGATGCCCTTCCCTGTTGCCAATGAGGAGTTTTGTTCAGCAGGTATATATTCTCAGTGTGCCCAGAGAGAAATATCCGCCTCTACCTAGGATTGAACTCACAGCCTTCTGATTGTGAGGTGAGAGCTCCACCACTAGGCCACCGCACCACTCCCTAGTTGGATAATTGGAGTCATTATCATCATCTTCATTTAACGAATCCATAATTCCTTGCAGGGTGGAGTCTGGGAAATTGAATGGAGCTGCGTATTTTTACTGGCCGGATGCCCTTCCCTGTTGCCAGTGCTGAGTTTTGTTCAGCAGATATATATTCTCATTGTGCCCAGAGAGAGAAATATCTGCCTCTACCTAGGAGTGAACTCACCGCATCCTGATTGCAAGGCCAGAGCGCCACCTCTAGGCCACTCACTGAATTGCTTCTATAACTTTACCAATATTAAAAAAAACATTGAAGTTGTTCCATGCCAGCTGCCCCCCACCCACCCCCCATTTTCTGCCATCCACATCCCCCTGCCCCACTCCTCACCTCTGGGGGCGGCCTGACCTCCGTACAGTCTCCTCATGAAGCAGCAGAAGTAGTAGCAAATCTGGGAGGAAAAAGGGAAGGAGTTTAATCGATCAATTTTATAAATCGATAAATTTTATAAATTGATAAATTTTATAAATCGATAAATGTTATAATTCAGTAAATTTTATAATTCAGTAAATTTTATAATTCAGTAAATTTTATAAATCGATAAATTTTATAAATCAGTAAATTTTATAAATCAATCAATTTTATAAGTCAATCAATTTTATAAATCGATCAAATTTATTAATCGATCAATTTGTTGAGGCCAGAGATTTTGTCTGGGTATTTATTTATCAAATTTCTCTGCCGCTCATTCCCATCTTAAGTGACTCCGGGCAGTTAGAGAAACTAAATTAAAATATGTGAATAAAAGCAGAAAGTTTTTTTTAAAAAAAAAAACACCTCGAAAACATTATTTAAGTTCCCAGTTTAAAAAAATCAAGGCGGAAAATCCTGCAGCCATGGAAAGGACTACAACTCCCATGGGGAACAACTCCCTCCCCCCCCATCATCCAGACTCCTGCGACAGACGGACTGGAACTTCTCCCCTGTAGTACAGAGAGTCCTCGACTTACAACGGTTCGCTTAGTGATGGTTCGAAGTTACGACGTGGCTTACATTCGGACGCTTGGCAACTGTCTCATATTTACGACGGGGTGGTGGTGTCACGTAATCCCCTTTTGCAACGTTCTACGTCCATGGGGGAAGCCAAATTCACTTAACGACCATGTCACTCGCTTAATGACTGCAGTGGTTCTCTTAATAACTGTGGCACGAAAGGGGCAAAAACTGACACCTGTCTCGCTTAGTGACAGAAATTCTGGGCTCTGTCATGGTCGTAAGTCGAGGAGCCCCTGTGTTTGTCATGGATGCCAACTCTTTTAATCGGACTCAGGGCCCCGCATGGCTGACAGCCCCTCCCCAAGACAGCCCCCCCCATTGGAGGCTGAGGCCTCCCGGGCCCCCAGGAGCCCCTCACCACAGTGGCCAGTT
Organism: Natrix helvetica; assembly: GCF_964273705.1. Taxonomy (NCBI): domain Eukaryota; kingdom Metazoa; phylum Chordata; class Lepidosauria; order Squamata; family Natricidae; genus Natrix; species Natrix helvetica. The sequence goes on from NW_028113451.1 coordinate 19,540, forward strand.
TGAGGGCCAGTTGCACCACCACGATCAGTGCCAGCAGGACGGCCACCGTCTCGTGGAGCTCCAGGCAGCAGCCCTCGGGGGGAGGGTGGCACAGGAGGCTGGTGTCCCCCATGGGCGAGGCGCCTGGCCCGGCATCCCCTCTGCCCCCTCCGCTTGGCACAGGAGCTGCTGTCCCAGGGAGGGGAGGGGAGGGGGAGGCCTGGAGGGGAGGGGCTGGCCCAAGCAGGGTTTGTGATGCAACCGGGAGCCCCCTCCCACCAGGGATTGTGAGCTGGAGGAGGCTGGGGGGGGGCAGACTTCCCGCCTTGAGTGCCAGGGAGCCCCCTCCCTCTCTTTGGTCTCCGTTGTCCCCTTCATACGACCTGCACACCCCTCCTCCCCCCTCCCTCTAGACTCTTATCTTCCTTCCCTCCTTCAATCTTTTTCTCTTCCTTTTGTCATCTTCCTTCCTTCCCTCTCTCCCTCCCTCTCCATTTTATCTCCTTCCTTCCTTCTCTCCTTCCTTCCCTCTACATTGTATTTCCTTCTTTCCTTCCTTCCCTCCCTCTCTCTCTTCATTTTCTCTCCTTCCCTCCATCCCACCCTCTTCATTTTCTCTCCTTTCTTGCCTCCCTCCCTCTCCATTTTATCTCCTTCCTTCCTTCTCTCCTTCCTTCCCTCTACATTGTATTTCCTTCTTTCCTTCCTTCCCTCCCTCTCCCTCTCCATTTTCTCTCCTTCCTTCCTTCTTTCCTTCCTTCCCTTTCCATTTTATCACTTCCTTCTTTCTTTCTTTCCTTCCCTCCCTCTCTCCCTCTTCATTTTCTCTCCTTCTTTCCTTCCTAACTTCCCTCCCTCCCTCTCCAATTTCTCTTCTTCCTTCTTTTCTTCCTTCCTTCCCTCCATCCCTCCCTCTCCATTTTCGCTCGTTCCTTCCTTTTCCTTCCACCTTCCCTCTCCTTTCTCTTTCCTCCGCTTCCCTCCCTCCCTCCTGGGCTCTCCCTTCTTTCTGCCAACAAAGGGCAGACCCCCCCACAGAGGAGCCCCCCTCCCAAGCTTGCTTGTCCAGCGTCCCCCCCCCTCCCTGTGTATTCGGCCACCAGATGGCGCCACCTGGCTGAAAGACAGAAGCAGGAGGAAAAGTGACACATTCTGCCCATCCCAAAGGTTACCCCTGGGACACCCCCCCACACAAAGGCCCCCCACTCCACCCCCAAGCCTTTCAGCCCCCAAGTGCCCATTCCTCACCCCAAAAGTCCAAAGGGTGCGATACCCTCCCCCACAAATCCCAGGCCAGGCCTGCAAGGTGTGTGACCCCCCCCAGCCTTCCCCTCCCCCCCATCTCTGTGCCCCACAAGAAGGGGCACAAGAATTCCCCCCAGCTGAGTGGGCTTGGCCTCCCCCAGACCCTTTTACAGGGCCCCCCACAACCTCCCTTCCCTCTGCACAACCACCGGACTCCCACACCCATCGCTCCCAGCCCTTTAAGTTAAGTGAATCCCTACAGCTGTTCAGTTAGCAACATGGTCATTAAGGGACTCTGGCTCTACTTTGAACGTCACTAAATGAACTGTTGTAAGTTGAGGACTATCTGTATTACTTTTATTTTTCAAATCCTGTCTAGGTATAAACGGAGTTTCTGTTTGTTTTAGGCTGCTATTCTTTAAAACAGGCCCCTTTAAGACCTTCCCTCCCTCCTTCTACATTTTATCTCCTTCCTTCCCTCCCTCTTCATTTTCTCCTTCCTTCCTTCCCTCCTTCCCTCCCTCTCCATTTTCTCCTTCCTTCCCTCCCTCTCCATTTTCTCCTTCCTTCCTTCCTTCCCTCCCTCCCTCTCCATTTTTTCTCCTTCCTTCCTTCCCTCCCTCCCTCTATTTTATCTCCTTCCTTCCTTCCCTCCCTCTCAATTTTCTCCCTCCCTCCTTCGCTGCCTTCCTCCCTCTCCATTTTCTCTCCTTCCTTCCCCCCTTCTTCATTTTCTCCTTCCTTCCTTCCCTCCTTCCCTCCCTCTCCATTTTCTCCTTCTTCCTTCCTTCCCTCCCTCCCTCTCCATTTTCCTTCTTTTCCTCCCTCTCCATTTTTTCTTTTTCCTTCCTTTCCTCCCTCTCAATTTTCTCCTTCCCTCCTTCACTGCCTTCCTCCCTCTCCATTTTCTCTCCTTCCTTCCTCCTCTCCCCACTCCCTCCCCCTCCCTTCTTCCCTCTCCTTTCTCATTCCTCCGCCTCCCTCCCTCCTGGGCTCTCCCTTCCTTCTGCCAACAGAGGGCAGAGCCCACAGAGGGGGTATTCAGCCTCGGTCCCTTTAAGACCTGTGGAATTCTGGGAGTTGAAGTCCAGAGGTCTTTAAAAAAAAACGGCCAAGATTAGACCTTCCTGCTTTAACTCTTCCCTGGTTTAGGTGTAAGTCTAAATTCCCCACAAGCTCAAAGGAAGAACTCCGAACCAAGAGGCAATTCTTCGACTTCTCTGCCCTTTAATTCCAGGCAAAACGGCAGGTTTAAATTCTGGGCAAAGGTTGACCTCGCTTGGCACCATCGCCCGCTTGAATGCATTCTGCAGGGCAAAGCAGTGGGGAAATTCAATGTTTTTTACTACCTGTTCTGCGGACGTGGCTTGGTGGGGCGTGGCGTGGCGGGCGTGGCAGGGGAAGGATACGGGCAAACTCTCCATTCCCTCCCCACTCTGAGGCCAGCCAGAGGTGGCATTTGCCGGTTCTCCGAACTACTCACAATTTCCGCTACCGGTTCTCCAGAGCCTGCTGGGTTTCACCCCTGGGGCAAAGCCGTCTCCTCCCCATCATTTCCACACCTGTGGGCCAGGTAAGGGCTCCACCAACAGGTGTCAGATTCAGGCTAATGTCAGGCTTCCAAAGAGCATCCAAAATTAAATCAGAGTCCGAGGCAGAGGATCCCTCAAAGTTCCCATTGGTGAAGAGAGCCATGTTGGCACACCTGGGGAAACCCGAATCTGAAAGCTTCCCGGTTTTCCCCACCCGATTGAAAGTTCAAGATCTTGCATCCCCACACCCACAAGTCCATCTCATGGTCCAATCTCCCACTGCCACGCTGGCAGCTTCCACCCGTCCAGGTGCAGAGGTTCAAAGAGAAAGGATGACCTTGGCTTTCCAGAAAGGATGTCGTTATGGCTACCTGTCGTCTAACTCCTTACAATCCCATTTTCCCACCGTAGAAAATGCACCGTAGAATAATGGACAGCGCGGCAGGCCTAAGATGCAAAAGAAAAGAGGACAACACGTCCTGCCAGATAGCACGGTGCCCAGGGAGAATGTTGGAACCATGCCAGCTGGAAGAGGAGGAGGGGGCGCTGGGGGTCTTGGCTGTGCTGAAGAGGTGAAAAGGACCTGTTCATTGGATTGGCCCAGCCTGCAGGGATGCTATGGGCCTTGGGAAGGTGGGCAGGGAAGCGGTTATCCGGGGCAAGGCCTCTCTGGGGGAAAGGGAAATGGGCGGGGGGGGGGCTTTGCTGTGGGTGGGTGGGGGCAGTAGGTGGGGAGGAGGAGCGGGTAACTCCCTACCTCACTCTGGAGCTCTTCGCAAGGGGGGAGGAGGAAGGGGAAGGAGGAGGAGGAAGAGGATCAAAAGGAGAGGGTGTAGGAGAAAGAGGAGCAGGAGGAGAAGGAAGAAAGGAGCAGGAGGAGAAGGGATGGAGAAATAGGAGGAAGAGAAGGAAGAGAATTAAGAGGAGGGAGGAGGAGAAGGAACAGGAGCAGGAGGAGAGGAAGAGGAGGGAGAGCAGGAGGAGAGGAATAATGACTACTACTACTACTACTACTACTACTACTACTACTACTACTACTGGATCCTTGATGCTCTCTGAGCTGGGTTGTTTTCTTGCAGATGTTTCATGACCCAACTAGGGAATCTCACTAGTGCTAGAAAGGAGGAGGTGGAGAAGAGGAAGAGGAAGAGGAAGAGGAGGAGGAGGAGAAGGAGGAAGAAGAAGAAGAAGAAGAAGAGGAGGAGGAGGAGGAGGAGGAGGAGGAGGAGGAGGAGGAGGAGGAGGAGGAGGAGGGGGAAGGGGAAGGGGAAGAAGGAGGAGGACTGGGGGGAGGTCTTTGGTGGTCTCTAAACTGGGGCGTATTCTTGAAGGCATTTCATAACCCTGGTAGGGAATCTCATCAGTGCTAGAAGGGAATGGGGTTTGTGGAGAGGAGGAGGAGGAGGAGGAGGAGGAGGAGGAGGAGGAGAAAAACAATCTTAAAACGATCCCACCGCCCCAATGGGTTTGCCACCCCTCCCCCTGAATCCCCCTCCCAACCCAGCCACCTTGTGGAAGGCACCAAGGGGGAGGGTCCCGAGAGATGGAGTGTGTGTGCCTCTGTGTTTAAATAACAGATTTAAATCAGATGGCAGATTAACCGCTGCAAATTTGCAAGACGTTGCAAGTCCCAGAGGTGCTTTGCAAAGCAGGTTGCTCTCTCTCTCTTTGTGTGTAAGTGTCTCTCCGCCCCCCCTGCAAGGTAGACCAGGGGTGGAAACACTAGGACTACAAGGAATGCTGCTTTAGTGCTGCAGGGTGTATTGATTTTGATGGGGGTGGGGGTGGTACCCCTTCCCCTCTAATTTAGCCTCCCACATCCCCTTTTCTTTGGGGGGGGGCTTACTCTCCCCCCACCCCGTGAAAGGAGGGGTCAGAGGGTCAGCAATTCTTCCTAACCGACTCTCCCCCTCCCCATTTTACGCCTGGCCTCCAAAACCTTGCTCCAAAACCTTCTTTGTCCTACCTTGACCTGCATTCCGGATCCGGCAGGAAGCGCCGAATTCACACTCACTTCCAGTCTCTTGTGCGTGAGGCCCTAACACAAGTCGTCCTCAATTTACACCCGTTCATTTAGTGACCTTTTCAAAGTGACAATGGCACTGGGAACAAAAAGGACCCTTAGGGCCGCGTTTCACACTTAACGACCGCTGCAGCGTGCCCCATGACCATAATCCAATGGCCGACTCGCGTTTATGACAGTTGCCGCCTCCCGGAAGGTGGCGCGATCCTCTTTTGCGACCTTCTGAAAGGCCAAGTCCGTGGGGACACCGGGCTCGCTTAATGACCGTGTGCGACTCTCTGAACCGGGAAGGCAAGAACACCGTTAAGTGGGACGAAACTCCCTTCGCAACGGTCTCGTTTAGCAACAGATACTTGGGGGCTCAGTGGCGGTCGTAAATCAAGGACTGTCGAGCGGCAGTCCCCTCCCTCCAAAAGTGCCTGGCTGATTTATCTTGAAGTTGGAAGGGGTCCTTGGAGGTCATCTAGTCCAACCTGCTGCTCAAGCAGGAAACCATTTCAGCCCAGGTCGTTTTGGCCCACGCTGGAGCTTAGCTCTGGCTGTTTTGGGGTCCCCCTCTGCAGACAAAGAGCCGTGCCACCCCAGGTGCCAACCTATGGGTGGGGGTGGGTCTCCCTGCCAGATCTCCCCCTCCCCAATTGTCCGATTCTTGCAATGCGACCCCCTCAAATTGCCACAAATTCTAAACCACCGACCACACAAATACCCAATGCCATGGCTTGGGGAGGGGTCAATTGTATGCTGCCCCCCCCCCAATTCTCACCCTTTGCTTGGCAAAACTAAAAGAGAGGTATTTAGCGGCCTTCCTTCCTTCCTTCCTCTTTCTTTCTTTCTTTCTCTCTTTCTTTCCTCTTTTTTCCTTCCCTTTCTTTCCTTCCTTCCTTCCTTCTTTCTTTCTTTCCTTCCTTTCTTCTTTCTTTCTTTCTCTCTTTCTTTCTTTCTTTCTCTTTCTTTCTTTCTTTCTTTCTTTCTTTCTTTTTCTTCCTTTCTTTCCTTCCCTTTCTTTCTTTCCTTCCTTCTTCTTTCTTTCCTTCCATCTTCCTTTTTCTCCCCCCACTCTCAAAATGCAGGTGAGGAGGGGGCTTCAAGCCATGTGTTCAAAAGTGGGGGGAGGGCTTCAAGTCTTCAGCTGTCTGTCAGAGAAGAGCGACAAAGGTGATGAGGGGAGCGGAGGCTAAAACATACGAAGAATGATCGTGAGAATTGGGGGTGTCTCGTTTAATGACAAGAAGGACCAGAGGGGGGGACATGATAGCATCTTCCAATATTTTGGGGGGGGGGGCTGCCCCAAAGAAGAGGAGGGGGGTCCCCTGTTCTCCAAAGACCCTGAAGGCAGGACAACAGAATCAGAATCACAGAGTTGGAAGGGACCTTGTAGGTCATCTAGTCCAACCCGGCTCAGGACAAGAAGTAACGGATGGAAACTAATCAAGGAGAGAAGCATCCTGGAATTCAGAAGAAATTTCCTGGCTGTGAGAGCTAGGGGAACTACCTGCCACCAGACGCTGGGTCTGCTCCATTATTGGAGGTTTTCTGGACAACTGTTTGGTCTGGAATGATGTAGGTTCTCCTGCTTGAGCAGGGGGGTTGGACTAGAAGACCTCCAAGGTCCCTTCCGACTCTAATATTCTCTATTCTCTCCCTTCCAATTTTCATATTCTGTATTCTCTTCTTGGCCTACTGAGATCTCACATTGGATTCCACCAATGTTGGGCTAACTGTATTCCAGACAATAAGCCACGATTGATGGCTTTGGGGATTGCAGGTGGACAATGGCGGCTTATTTCAGAAGCCATCATTCATCCCTTCGAGATAACAAGCAGAAATCTTCACCTTCTTCGGAGGCAGGTGGAGTTCCAGTTTTTGAGAAGACTGAAGAGCCATAAACACGGACATTTTGGGGACTACAACTCCCAGAATCCCCCATGCTGCGTTCTGGAAGCGGAAGCCCCCTATGGTGGGGAATGGGGGGAGGGCACCAGGTCTGGAGGGGGAGGGGGCAGCTATGCCCGATTGCTTACCAGAGGTGGCATCTCCACCCACCTGGGGGGGATTTATAGCCCGAAATTGATGGATGGGATTAATCAATTGGTCTCTTGAGGGGAGTGGGCTGCCACTTGGGGGTCCAGTCTGCAGGACTCGTCTGTTTCCTGCAGCCTCAGCCCCCCACCCTTCTCCAGAGGTGCCCCCTCCTCAATTCCTTCGGCCACATCCAGAAAGGGTCTCTTGAGGGGCAGGCTGCCACTTGGGGGTCTTGCCTTCTTTCTGCTTCTTCTCTCAAACCCTCCGTCTTGGGGGGGCCCTGCCACTTGACCGGGGGTCTGGCCTGAGCCCCCCCTCCTCCAGAGACGCCCCCTCCTCAATTCCTTCAGCCGCGTCCAGAAGGGTCTCTTGAGGCTGCCACTTGGGGGGGTCCAGGTTCTTTCTGCTTCTTCTCCCACCCCTCGGCCTTAAGGGGGGGGACTGCCACTTGGGGGGGGGTCGGGCCTGAGCCCCCAACCCTCCAGAGGCGCCCCCTCCTCAATTCCTTCGGCCGCGTCCAGCAGTGGTCTCTCCAGGCCGGGCTGCCTGCCACTTGAGGGGGTCTTCTTCGCCCCCATTCCCCTCTCCAGAGGCGGCCCCTCCCGCACGGGCACGGGTCCCCCCGCCCCCCGCGCGCGGCGCCCGCCCCCCGCCCCTGACGCGGCCGCTGATGCGGGCGGTGGGCGAGGCAGGCTGAGCGGGCGAGCGAGCGAGCAGCGGCAGACGGAGCAAGCTGCGGCGGGGGTCGCCTCTCTTGCCTGCCCGCAGCCCCCTCCCCCCATGGCCTTGGGTTGAGGCTGAGAGACGCCTCCTCCCGCGCCCCCCCTCCCCAGGATGCGGCCAGCGCGCGCGGAGGGCGGCGGAGGCGGAGAACCCCGCGCGGCGGCTGCACCCCGAGACCCGGTCGGTGAGCGCGGAGCCCAGAGGCGGCGGCGGCGGCGGCGCGGCGGCTCTTTCTTCTCCTCCTCCTCCTCTTCTCCATCCTTCTCTTCTTCATCCTCCTCTTCCTCCTCCTCTCCTCCCTGCTGAGGCCGGTAAGCATCCACGGAGCGGTTGAAATGGGTGGGTGGGCGAGCAGAGGGAGACCCCCCTCCTCCTCCTCCTCCCGCCTCCGACTCAGGCATCGCTTCTCTTCTCTTCCCTGCGCTTCGTCCTCTCCATCCTTCCTTCTCCTCCCTGCTGAGGCCGGTAAGCATCCCTCTCCCCGAGCGGTTGGAATAGGTGGGTGGGCTTTAGCCAGATAGAGACCCCCCTCCCTCCTCCGACTCCGGCCTCGCTTCCCTTCTCTTCTCTGCGCTTCGTCCTCCTCGGCTGGTCCTCTCCATCCTTCCTTCTCTCCCGTCCCCTCCCCGCAAATCCGCATCTCGCCTGCTTCTCGCAGGCTGGAACCCCCCCCCTTCCCCCCCTTCCCCATCCATCCCCAGCTCCCGCTGGCGTGGAGCCGTTGAGGGGAGGGGGCGCAAGGCCCCGAGGGCTCCTACCACGCGCCTTTTCCCCCCTCCCCAAATTAGATCAGCCCTCCCCTCCCCAATCCATCCCCAGCTTCGAAATCCCCCCTCCCCTTGGCGTGGAGAATTGAGGGGGGAAGGGGGGGCAAGGCCCCGAGGGCTCCTTCCACGCGCTCGCCCTCCCCCCTTCCCCAAATCAGGGCAGCCCTTCCCTTCCCTTCCCTTCCCCCACCCATCGTTCCCAAGCGAGGCATATCTGCTCCCCATCCCCCCACCCCGGGTAGATTTTCCTGCGGGCGGGCGGGTTTTCCTGAAGCCCCCCCACCCTCCTTTTGCTCCTTCGCTCCATCCATCCATCCTCTTCGGATGCTCAGCACCCCCCCCCCCCACCCTGCTTTTCCAGCTGTTCCTTCCATTTTGCGGCACCTCCCCGGACACCTGGACAGCCGTCCGCGCTCCTCTCCCATCCTTGGGGTCCCCTCCCCTCCCTTGCACCCGTGTGTCCCCCCCCCTCCTCCGCCCATTCCCCCCTCCCCCCCAGTTTTGGGTTCCCTGGAGGCTGAACGTGGCTTTGGCACGGGAGGGGGGGGGCGCAGTGAGTGAGGTGCTGACACATAGAGCACACTGCCTGGCAAGCTACCCCCCCTTCACTCCCTGCCAGTTGGGGGGGGGTGCAGAGCAGAGGAGATGGACACACACACACACACACACACACACACACACACACACACACACCGGATGGGGTGGGGGGTGAGGGAAGAGCAGCTGTGATGAGAGGCAGAGCTGGTGGGGAGCAGCAGGGAGGCCTTGGTGTGTATGTGTGTGTGTGTGCGCGCGCGCGTGCGTGCATGTGTGCGTGCGTTCGTGTGTGTGTGTGTGTGTGTGTGTGTGTGTGTTGGGGACTTCTGAAGCCCCCCCCCAAAAGCAGGTGGGGGTTTGTGGGGACGCTACAAGAGGGGGGATCTGGAAACAATCCCACCCCTTCCGACCTAGAAGATTCCTGGAAAGAAGGCCTAGAGAGAGGGGTCAGAGGCAGAGAAAGAGACTCTCCCCCCCTCCCTCGTGATGAGAAAGCCACTGGGGAGGGGTCTCCCTTTAATCCTGTCCAAAGACCACCCCCCTCTCTTTCCCCAGGCCTCTTTCTCGCACCCAGGAAAGGAGATTTGGTGGCTTTCCCTGGGTGCAAAATCTCTGATTGGGCACTTGGGGGAGGGGGGCAAAGCAGGCAGAAAATCCCCCTCCCCACTTTTAGGAGGTTGTAGCTTTGCTGGGGGGGGGAGAGAGAAAGGCCAAGTGGGGTGTGGAGGGAGAAATCCCCCCCCCCCATGGTGTCCTGATTGTGGAAACTAAATGAAATTCTTTCTCAAACTCTGTTGGGGAGGGGGGTGGCCCCATTTGCAGGGGCTCCTGGCTCTGGGAAAACGGTGGTAGTGGTGGTCCTGGGTTCAAGGCCTCAAACCCAGCCTGCGAAGTTACCCAGAAATGAATCCGATCCCTGATTGAAGGCCCCAAGCATTCTGGGACCCAGCTGCCCCTCTTTCTGACTGGGGAGGGGGCTTCGGAGCCTCAGCTTCTCTTATCTCCCCCCCCTCCTCCTCGAGGAAATCTAATTGAGCACATGTTCCAAAAATGGGACTTGCAAAATAATAATAATAATGAGAATAATGATGAGAATAAGAATAATCAGTGGTATTTTTGAATGTTCAGTTGACAGTTTCATGTTGAATGAACAAAGTAGAATAATGTTAATCGTAATAAGAATAAGAATAGGAATAAGAATAATCAGTGGTATTTGCGATGCATTTTTGAATGTTCAGTTAACTGAGTTTCATGTTTAATGAATGAAGTAGAATAAGAATAAGAATAAAAAAATAAGAATAAGAATTCTGTTTGGTTTTGAAGCCTATTGCTTGTTTTGGGATAGGGTGAGTTGCAGGGTGTGGACTCCAAATTAAAATTTTAATCGATTTTTAAAAAAACCACCCCCAGGTAAATAAAAAGGGGCTGGGGGGGGGGGGAACGGACGGACCAGGGAATGGGTGGATGAAGGAAAGGGGGGGGTTTGGGCCGAAGGGATGGAGCACTCCAGGTTTCTGGGCATGTGCCGTTTGAGGCCTGCTCCATTGGCCAGACCCCCTCCTTCCCCACTAGGCCTGGCCTGGCTGGGGATGCTGGGATTTGTGGACCCCCAACGTATTTGGAAGCAGCAGTTTCTCACAAGGGAGGTGGGGCAAACAGGGGTTGGACTGAGACCCCCCCCCCAGTCAGTCCCATATGAATTGGCCTGGCCCTTTAAGCCAAGGAAGCTCCCGTCCTCCCCCTCCCTCCGCTCTTCCCTCCCCAACCCCACCAAGTAGATTGAACAAAATAGGTGGGGGGGGGATATTTGAGCACAGGCTGAATAGACATTTATGGGCTATCTCCCCCCCCCAAAAAAACCCCTATTGAGGCAGAGGGAAGAAGGAAGAACAGGGACAGCGTGATTCCATCTAGCAGGGCTTATGGGTTGTGTAGTCCCCCCAGGCCTGCAGGAGGCCTGCCTCTTTTCAATTTAAGGCATTGGGGAGGTTAAAAAATAGGGGAAGGGGCTGGGATGATCCTGAAGCTTTGCAGCCCAGTGCTTCACTGGGGAAGGGTCTATCTATGGCTCCTTGGCCGGGCCTCGGGAGGCCTCCAGAATTCGGGGGGGGGGGGTGTGGTGGTGTCAAAGCTGTTGTAGAGGGGGTAGGAGGCTTTGATTTCTGGGCAGGGGGGGCAGCGCCTGAGCAGCTGTGAAGGCATTCTGGAAAGAGAGGAATCCTCCCCCCCTTGCCTCCCCCCATTGAGGGCAGATAGCCCTGCCTGGGAGTGATGGGGAGGGGAGTGCTGGCAGCCCCCTCCCCAAATCCTGGCTGTTGCTAAGTAAGCCGCCAGAGCTGTAAGCTGGGAGGCAGCGGGGAAGGGGAGAAAAGGCAAAGGCTGGCCGGGCCAGAAGGCAGCCCCCTCCCCTCCTTCCCTTCCCTCCCTCCCAGGCCCCACTCTGCACCCTCCCAATCTGCCAAGGCTCCCTGGCACATCTGGAAGAGTAAGGGGCTTGATGATGGAGATTGGGGCGTGGGGGGGAGGGGAAGAGGGGGAGAGATGCCTGGAAGGGAAGGAAAAAGGAGGAGGGTTTTTTTTGTGCCAGGCACGATTCCTGCAGCGGGAGCCCCCCCCCCCCGCCATCCCTGGCGCCCCCTCTCGGCTCCTTCCCCCAAATTGGGTGGGTGGGTGACTGAGCAGGAGTCCCCCCCCTCTTGGGGACCCCCCTGCATCATGAAGAGCTCTTGGGGGGGCGAGAAGAGCAGCACAGAGGGGCTTTGGGTTCGGCTTGCATCCCCTTCCCCAGATGTGGAGGGGGGGAATTCAGTCTATCTCTCTCTCTCTCTCTCTCCCCTCCCCAATTCCCCCCTTCCTCTGTCAGCTCCATCCTTCCCAGCGCGAGCCGCATAGGAACACCGGGGTGAGGGGCTGCAAATGGGTCTGGGGGCGCCGCCTGGCTTCTTTCCCATGGAGGGGGGGGCTCCGCGCCGCGGGTCCCTGGTGGGGTGGCGGTGATGGGCGCTAGCCCCCCCCCCCTTTGCCTTGCTTTTGACGTCCCTCCCTACGTGGGTACGTGTCGTGTGTGGAAGTGGATGTGTGGCGCG
>NW_028113450.1:0-2500 GCF_964273705.1 Natrix helvetica
AGATAGATAGATAGATAGATAGATAGATAGATAGATAGATAGATAGATAGATAGACATATATAGCATATATATTAGACAGACACAGACAGATAAATTGGATAGATACATGATAGATAGATGATACATAGATAGCATAGATAGCATAGATAGGAGATAGATAGATAGATAGGGGAGGGGGGGGGAGAGGATATCATTCCTATACAGGGCTTTTTGATCCCAACAGTCGTAGGGAGGGGCAGATACGAGGACAGATTAACAACCCGTAGTCGGTTGGGAGACCGTGGGTGCTGGTTACACCCGGTCGCTTGTACCAACCCCCGCGTTCTAGGTGGTCAGGATCTGCAGGCCCAGGGCCTGAGGCTGTTGTTATGCAATGCGAGGTCCGTTGTCAATAAGGCCCCCCTCATTCACGATCTGATTTTGGAGGGGGAGCCGGACCTCGCGGGAATAACGGAAACCTGGTTGGGCCACGAGGGAGGGTTACCCCTCGTGGAAATGTGCCCACCAGGTTACCAAGCATTTCACCAGCCCCGGGCCCGGGGAAGGGGCGGTGGGGTAGCAGTGATTATCCGGGAGGATTTAGAGCCGAGGGAGTCCACTGTGCTACAGACGTCCGGATGTGAATCCCTGGTTGTGAAATGGGGCCCTAGGAGGCAGATGGGTTTGCTGATAGTATACCTGGCTCCCCGCCATACATCAGCGACCCTGCCTGAGCTCCTCGAGCTGATCTCATCGGTGGCGGTTGAGACCCCCAAACTTTTAGTGATGGGGGATTTTAACCTGCCGTCGGTGGGAGAAGCATCAGAGGGGGCTCGGGAGTTCATGGCTTCCATGATAGCCATGGACCTGACTCAAATGATTCAGGGCCCGACACACGAGGGAGGTCACACCTTGGACCTTGTTTTTGTCTCTCGCCAGTGGTTGAGTGATCTGGGAGGAGTGAATTTAACCATCACTCCTCTGTCATGGTCAGATCACTCACTCCTCCGTCTTGACTTCCCTGGTGCTACTCCTCGCTGCGGGGAGGCGGAACCGGAGAACACTAGATGGTTCCGCCCCAGGCGCTTGATGGAACCAGACAGGTTCCAGACGGAGCTTGGGCCACCTCCTGCAGCCGTGACCCGCCCTCGGGTAGAGGACCTGGTGGCCGCGTGGAATAATGCGACTACCGGGGCCTTGAACCGGGTGGCGCCTTTGCGGCCTCTCCGGCGGCAACGATCCACCCTGGCCCCTTGGTTTACCGAGGAGCTAAGGGTGATGAAGCGCCGCAAGAGATGCCTAGAGAGTCGTTGGAGATCCTCCCGATCCGAACTTGACCGAGCACAGGTACGAGCCCATTTAAGGACATACCTAGTGGCATTGAGAATGGCCAAACGTCAATATTGTGCCGCTCTCATTGCATCCGCAGAGAACCGCCCTGCCGCCCTGTTTCGGGTGTCCCGCTCTCTTCTGTTTCAGAGGCCACGGGAGGCCCCTTTACAGGGCAGGGCAGAGGAGTTTGGGAAATATCTGCAGGATAAAGTCGCTCAAATCCGGAAGGATTGGGTCCCCTTCAGTGGCCCAGTCGAGACGCCAGTGGCGAGTCTTGAGAAACCTTTTTGGGAGGAGTTTGACTTGGTTGTCATCGAGGATTTGGACAGATTGCGTGGGCGACTGCGACCTACCACATGTTTACTGGACCCGTGTCCCTCCTGGCTTGTACTGGCATCCTGGGAGGTTACACGCGACTGGCTCCTGGACCTAGTGAAAGCTTCATTGGGTGAGGGGTCTCTCCCGGCCGCCTTGAAAGAGGCGGTGGTGAGACCCTTGCTCAAGAAGCCTTCCCTGGACCCTATGGAGCTGGTCAATTATCGTCCTGTCTCCAACCTTCCCTTTTTGGCGAAGGTTGTGGAGAGTGTGGTGGTTTCTCAGTTTCCACGACATCTGGAGGAGAATGATTATCTAGACCCGCGCCAGTCCGGCTTTCGCCCTGGGCACAGCACAGAGACGGCCTTGGTCGCGTTGGTGGATGATCTCTGGAGGGCCAGAAATAGGGGCTGCTCCTCTATCCTGGTCCTATTAGACCTCTCGGCGGCTTTTGATACCATCGACCATGGTATCCTGTTGCACCGACTGGAGGGGTTGGGGATCCGGGGCACCGTCTTGCGGTGGTTCGGCTCCTACCTCTCCGGCAGGACGCAACGTGTGTTGGCAGGAGAGCAGAGGTCGACCCTAAGCCCCCTTATCTGTGGGGTGCCACAGGGGTCGGTCCTCTCGCCACTCCTGTTCAACACATACATGAAGCCGCTGGGTGAGATCATCCGTGGTTTTGGGGTGGGATACCATCTGTACGCTGATGATACTCAGCTGTACATTTCCACCCCGAACCACCCCAACGAGGCCGTCGAAGTGATGTCCCGGTGTGTGGAAGCCGTACGGGTCTGGATGGATGACAACCAACTCAGGCTCAACCCTTCCAAGACGGAGTGGCTGTGGGTTCCGGCTCCCCGGTTCAACCAG
>NW_028113449.1:0-31169 GCF_964273705.1 Natrix helvetica
ATAGGAGTAGAATAGAATAATAGAGTTGGAAGGGACCTTTGGAGGTCTTCTAGTCCAACCCCCTGCTTAGGCAGGGAACGCTATACCATTTCAGACAAATGGTTAGCCAATCTCCTTTTAAAACCTTCCAGTGTTGGAGCAATCACAACTTCTGGAGACAAGTTGTTCCACTAATTAATTGTTCTGATGGTCAGGAAATTTCTCCTTAGTTCTAAATTGCTTCTCTCCTTGATTAGTTTCCACCCACTGCTTCTTGTTCTACCTTCAGGTAATTTGGAGAATAGTTTGACTCCCTCTTCTTTGTGGCAACCCCTGAGATATGGGAACATTGTTATCATGTCTTCCCTGGCCTTTCTTTTCATTAAACTAGACATACCCATTTCCTGCAACCGTTCTTCATATGTTTTAGCCTCCAGTCCCCTAATCATCTTTGTTGCTCTTCTCTGCATTCTTTCTGAGTCTCCACATCTTTTTTACATCCTGGTGACCAAAACTGGATGCAGAATTCCAAGTGTGGCCTTACTAAGGCATTATAAAGTGGTATTAACACTTCAGGTGATGAATTTATTTTATTTGTTTTTCCTTTCCATGGACTTACTGCTTCTTCATCTCAACAATGTAATCTGGTGTCCTGGTGCACTGAAGAAATGAAAAAAAAGAAAACTTTATTCCATAATGGAATAATAACTTTTGCGTTGCCATCACCCTGGCTTTTCAGCTGAGGTGCAAATCTCTTTTGAATCACGTAAGGTATTAATAACGCTAAATAAAAGCTTAATAAGGCCACACCTGGAATCCTGCATCCAGCTTTGGTCTAAAAAAAAATGGTGTTGAGACTTTGGAACAAGGGCAGAGAAGAAACAACTAAGGTGATAAAAGCCTTGGGGACTAAAATATATGAAGAATGATTGCAGGATTTGGGTTGGGCCAGTCTACTGAAAAGAAGGAGTAGGAGGGGGGACGACATGATGGCAGTCTTCCAGTATTTGAGGGGCTGCCCGAAATAAGAGTGAGTCAACTTATTTTCCAAAGCACCTGAAGGAAGGCAAGACAAGAAACAATAGATGGAAACTAATGAAAGGAGAGAAGCAACCTGAAATTAAGGAGAAACTTCCTAACAGTGAGAACCGTTAATCAGTGCAATAACTTGCCTTCAGACATTGTAGATGCTCCATCACTGGGGGCTTTTAAAAAGGAAATTAGAGAGCCACTTGTCTGGGATGATATAGGCTCTCCTGTTTGACCCGGGGGTTGGACTAGAAGAATTTTGAGAGTCTCCACTGAGTCAAATCAGGTGACCTTCAGAAATTGTGAAAGCTCCAACACTGAAGGTTTTTAAGAAGAGATTGGATAACCATTTATCTGAAGTGGTGTGGGGTTTCCTGCCTCAGCAGGGTGTTAGAATAGAAGATCTCTAAGGTCCCTTCCAACTCTGTTATTCTAGGTCCGTCAGAAAGGACCTAGGAAGGATGCTCAGGGTTCCAGGATTTAAATCGCTTTAAATCTTCCTGGCTTCAGAATTTAAATCGGTTTTATATTCATGTTTTTCCAGGAAACAGTTTTGATGACTCGCATGTTTACCCAGTTCAGTAAACGAGGTTGAAAGGATGATTCAATATTTTACCCCTGTGTGATGCCTCAAATATCTCCTGTTAGTTTGAAATCTGATTTTTAAAAAAGGATTACAGGTAGCCTTGACTTACGAACACAATTGAGCCCAACATTTATATTGCTAAGTGAGGCATCTGTTAAGTGAATTTTCCCCCCATTGTATGACTTTTCTTGCTGCACTTGTTAAAGTGAACCACTGCAATTGTTAACTTAGTAACAGGGTTGTTGAACGAATTGGGCTTTCCCTGTTGACTCTGCTTGTCAGAAGGTTGCAAAAGGGGATCATGTAACTACGGGACACGGCAACTGTTGTAACTATGAGTCAGTTGCCTAGTGCCTGAATTTTGATCATGCGACCATGGGGATGCTGCAACAGTCCAATTAACTGTGAAAAATGCTCACAGTTCATTTTTTTCCAGTGTCGTCTTAACTTTAAAAAGAAAAGCAAATAAGCAGGATATCAACAAAACAAGATAGGTGCCTGAAAGAGCCATCAAAAAAATTAGCTGGAAAGAGAAGGGCTGTTTGAAGAGAAACTATATCAAGAGGTCAACTTGAAGTCAAGTCAATATCAAGTCAAGTCCTCTTACCCTGTAGCCAACATCAAATTCACCATCATCCGCTGGAAGACTCCAGTTGTCCGATGAAGTGAGCTACAGATCACACTATTCCAGTCCTGTTACCTGGGAACGGTTTAGCTTAAAAATCCTTGACAATAATAGCTCTTCGCTGCATGCATGCACACATGCACTGTGCATCATGTGTCCACAGGGATCACTTTTTTCAGTGCTGTTCTAACTTCGGTCACTAAATGAACTGTTGTAAGTCAAAGACTACCTGTATTCCCACCTGGAATGGCTCTGGCCCATCCAATTCAAATTTTGGTGGCCTCCTAATACAGAATGGGAGATGGGATTAACTACCATTTCCTATCTCCTAATCTGTAAATAGAGAATTTCTATTCCCTTTCTATCTCCTAATCTGCAAATAGAGAATCCCACAGAAGTAATGTTACTTTTTTATTTAACATTTTGCAAGCATCAGCCTTTAAGCCCTGAAAAATAAAACCTCATTCAAAATTATGACAGCAAAATCCACAGATTAAACTGTGGGCACCTGGTTAATCTGCATGTTGTTGATAATATGCATATTGTTAACCTGCTGTACTGTTGTGTTAGTGAGAGCTAAACCCTTTTTACAGATCCTTAAACCCCAAGCTTTGTGTCCCATTAGGAAAGCACAATCAAGGGGCAAACTTGACTGAGTGCAGAGTATCCAATAGAGGTTTGAACTGCCCTCTTTTCAATTTGTTTGCACAAGGTTTTTAGCAAGTGAAGCCTCCTCTGAGAGGGCAAGGCTGTGCTTAGATAAACTTCATTTCACTTTAAAAAAACAAAAAAGAAGTTGCCAAGAAGGGGAGTTATGGGGTGTTAGTCATGTTTACTCACAAACAAATGCCATTTATTTCAGGTTGATTGCAATGCCAGGCACACTGTTTGCTTAAGAGTTTACCAGTTTCAAAGCCCCAGCATCCAAGCTGTAATACAAGCAGGGATTTGGCACACGTCTGTTTTATTTATTGATAACCTATCAAGCTAGTCCTTTCCTTTTATTTTTACAGAGCAAAAATAAATACATGAAAATTCTAGCAGAATAAAGTCAGAAAAATAAGTGGGTGTTTCTTTTCTTTCTTTTTTTGAAATATGTATCATAAAATCGGGTTTAAGGCAGGGAGAATTTGGGGTCAGAGCTGAGCCAAAGAGGAAATGGCCACTTGCTGAGATGACAGAGTAAGAGTGGAAAGGGACCTTGGAGGTCTTCTAGACCAACCCCCTAATTCAAGCAGGAGACTCTATATACCATTATGGACACATGTCTCCTCTTGAAAACCTACGGGGATGGAGCACTCACAACTTCTGAAGGCTCAAACCATTTAGGAACCACTAACCTAGATCACTGGCTAAGATGCTGAGCTTCAGTTTGGCGATTAGCTATTTTCTCCCTGCAGTATTCGGCCTTCAAAAACTTTAGAAAACTTTTCTCCTTAAGACTTAGAATAAGAGAGTTGGAAGGGACCTGGTAGACCATCTAGTAGTCCAACCCACTGCTCAAACAGGAAATATACTATTTCTGACAAGTGGCTGTCTAATCTCTTCTTGAAAGCCTCCAGTGATGAAGCACCCACAACTTCTGAAGGCAAGCTGTTCCACTGGTTGATTTCACCACGTTTCTAGCTTGACTCTCTCTAGGTTGAATTTCTAGGTTGAGTTAGATATTTGACTAACCCTAACCTTGGTCTTCAGGAAGGTTTTCAAGACTTGAGTGTTACTTAGACCATCGTGGGAGGTAGGCTATATGGAGTGGGGAGAGGGACATTTTATGTGCCTTATTCGGTTGCCCTAACCATGTTCTGGGTTTATGGCTGGATGCCACCTTAGTTGTGCTTAACAGAGGTTTAAGATCCCCTGGTTTGGTTGAACCATTCTGCTACAACTTAATGCTCAGCACTTTTCCTTTCAGCACACGAGAAAATTGGGACTCTTAAAGGAAACCATATTTCAATTAAACACGGTTTAGCAAACTATTTAACCCCAGGGAGCATATTCAAGGAACGTACTGCAATTCAAGGCACCGGCTTACATATCTCCTGGAGGAGATGATAGGGCACTGCTAACTGCAGAACCCATCTTCCACAGGCAACATGGCCATTACAGGTAAGGAACCTTCAATAAATGTCTTTGAATCTTCAAAGTCTAAGCCTCCCATGAAGACAGACTCAACATCCAGAAGGCTCAATGGGGAGAATTTGGGCTCTTAAAATTGGTGAACTCAGGATTCCGCCTCTGAAGCCTTCAGGCTCCAACTTCTCCCACCCACCAGGTTAAAGTGGACCTTTGCAACCCAATTAAGAACAGAGGCCATGGAAGGTCCATTGCATTGTCTGAAGGTACCAAACCCCACCTTGGGTTCCGATCCTGCTTCCTTGCTCTTGCTCTTCCTCCTCCTCCTCCTCCTCCTCCCCTTCCTCCTCCTCCCCCTCCTCCTCCCTCCTCTTTTTCCATTGTGTAAATTAGTACAGGGGCCCAACAGCAAGGGTCATTTTTTATTTTAATTAAACAAAAAACACACACAAAAACATTCTTCATTACATCTTCCAGAAAGCATGTCGATTGGTTACAAATAAATTTTGTGCGTTACTACAATCATTCTTTATACTTCATTCATATTGAATTGTACATTTTAAATCAAACATCTTTATACCATCAATATACCATCATTCTCATTTAACTATATTTGTTTAAACGTGCTTTTGTCTAGAATCATTTATATTTATATTATAATAAATCTAGACAAAAAATTATTACTAGAATTTATAAGTACCCAGGAGAGATTGCATCTTTATAACAAAATCTAAACAAAAAATATTAATAAAATTAATAAATCTTTTCCCCAGGTCCCATATTATAGTTTATATCCAAATTGTTTTTACCAGTTAGAGTTATTATTTCATTATTATTGTCATGATGGGTTATCTCTTAAGGAATAAACATTTTAAAAACAAAAACATTCTATAAGCATCTACAAAGTTCTACTTATTAATCACGAAAAATTAACTAAGTTTTTATTTTTATTTTTTTCCCCATTCAATTGTATTTTATTTGGGTTTCACCATTCTTAACTTTCTTATTTTACTCATAACTATTATTTTTGAGTTTTGTTACATTCCTTCATTGATTCTTGTTTCTTTCCTCCATCCACCTATACCATTTATCCCATATCTGGTAGAATTCTGATTCTTCTTTTCCCTGAATTTCTTTAGTTAGTTTGTCCATTTCAGCACAGTCCATAACCTTTCTTATTATTTCATCTTCACTTGGAGTTAGTTTGTTTTTCCATTTCTGGGCATAGGCAATCCTTGCCGCCGTAGTTATATGTAGTATTAAATACTGGATTTCTTTTTTGTATTTCGCAGACATTATTCCTAATAAAAAGATTTCCGGTTTCCATTCTATTTTAACTCCCGTTATTGCCTCCAGCCAGTTTTTGATCTTTTTTCAAAACTTTTTAGCCTCCTCACAGGTCTACCATAAATGGTAATGCGTTCCGTGTATCGATTCGCATTTCCAACATTTTGGGGATGTATTTGACGATATTTTAGCTAACCTTGTTGGTGCCAGGTGCCATCTATAAAACATTTTGTATTGGTTTTCCTTGTATGCAACTGATAGTGTGATTTTTAAGTTTGTTCCCCAAAATTTTTCCCATTTGTCTAATTCAATATTATATCCAAAGTTCTGCACCCATTTTATCATTTGTTCTTTCACAATTTCCTCTTCCATTTTGTACTTCAGGAGAAATTTACATATTCTCCCTATCATTTTTCTATCTGAGCTTTGAATGATTTTATCCAATTTGTGTGGTTCTGTTTCAATGTCATATAATTTGGTATCTTTATTGTATTTAGTTTTGATTTGAAGGTAAGTTAGCCAGTCAACTTTCATGTTCTGTTCTACCAATTCTTCAATTATTTTTAAGTTTCCCTGTCTATCAATTAAGTCTCTATATCTTAGCATTTTAGCAAGGGTCATTTTAAAAGGTAAGTATCCTGACCTCCCCCCCACTCCTCCCATTGGCCAATAAGGACATCCAGCGGTGGAGAGGGTCAGCAGTTGAACTCAGGGGCCAGGAGTATAAAAGCCCATCCCAATGATATCTAGTAGCCACATCTGACATCTGGGTGATCCAATCCTCCTAGAAACTCTTTCTACTTGCCTCCAAAATGAACGCCGGCAATTCAGGTAAGAAATCAACTTTTGGGCGCCTATTTCTCCCTATTTCTTTTTTTTCTCCCCTCTCTTACGGGGCAATGCAGACGGAGGATGTCGGTTAGCCGAGACCCAAAAAACGTTTTCTAACCCGTTTGTAGCCGGGCTTCGTACCCCTTTGCGCCGCTTGGAGGGAGCCAAACTCTGGCTAATGGGGAAAAGCACCGAATTCGTTCCAAACCCGGGTTTACAGGGGAGGAAACGTGAGGAGGGGGATTTCTCTCTGTTTGGGGCGTCTCGCTTCGCCCGGGCCACGAGAAGGCCCATTGCAACGCGACCGTCGAGGCCAACGAATTGCGCGGTATCCTATGCTTAATCCTGGGTCAGTTGCGGGGGCGACGCGAAAGGGAGGCTTGCGTGCGTCCTGGACACGCGAAAAACTCAAACTCGGGTGAGCGGAGCTGACGCCTGCTTGCTCCAACCAATAAATTAATCCAACCTGACCAACCAGTTAAAACGTCTAACTGGCGTGCATTGGGAAGCCTGTTGGTCTATGGGGAGGTGGGGGGGGGCGCTTTTCTTTTTTTGCAGGTTCTGAGAAGTGACCTTCAGACAACGGGGCTGATTCCAAAACAAAGCGTCTTGATCGCTTTCACACAAGCCCCGTCTAGATGCGCGGATCCTCTCCAAATTGCGCTTCACGTTACGCACTTGGTTCCCCCCCCTTCTCCCTTCCCTTCAGGAAAGTGGGCAACAAAAGCAAGAGCTACGAGGGGCGAAAGGAGAAAACGGACAATGTATACGAAGGAGCAAGTGGCCCGCCTCACGGAAGCCTTCGAGGCGCACCCCTATCCCGGATACGAGGCCCGCGAGCGCCTGGCGCGCCAGATTGGCATCCCGGAGGCCCGGATCCACGTAAGGACGGGTGCCCCCCTCTCCCGCGTGTCCCACCGACCCGGGGCAAAGGGGAGGCGGAGAGACTAGGAGCTGTTAAAAAGGAATTAACTTGGCCTTCTGGTAGTAAGGGACCACAAGGGACTCTCTCTGCAGCCGGGATGGGATATGTCGCCTTTGACGTAATAAAGTGTGTGCGCACACATTCTGACTCTCAAAATCCTTGCTCCCCCCCCCCCCCAGGTCTGGTTCCAGAACAGGAGGGCCAGGCAACCCAGGCCGTTGAACTCGGGAGAAAGCGGGGAAAGCAGCCGGCAGGAGGAGCTTTCGGAGTCGCCACTGGCACCTGACAGCCTGGACTACTCCTCCCTCGCGGCTGGACCCGTTTGGGGTGACCCACAGGGGAGCAATTGGACCTTCCTAGGACACCCCCAGGCCTTCCAACCGCTGGAAGGGAGTCAGGAAGCGGCTCCTTCCACGTCGCACATCCCTGGGACTTTGGGGCCCGCTCTCCCGGTCCTGCAGAGCTCCTGGGACGCCAGCGCTCCCTCTGGATCCGGCCTGGTTCCCGCCGTTCCCCAACCTCCCCAACAGGACCCCCTCCTGCAACCTCCCACACAGACCAACTCCTATCACCCCTACCAACCGCAGGAGACTCAGCAGCTGCCGGGGGATCCGTTCTATGCCTCTCAGCCGTACTCAGTTCCCGATCAAGCCTTGGGTCTCCCCGGAGCCTCGGACCTGGAAGGAGCTTTGGGCTGCTTGGCGCAGGGGTCGGCTCCCGATGGCGAGATGCCCCAGCCTACTTTTTATGGGAATGAAGCGGCAAACTGGGGAAACTGGAGATAACTGGTCTCCGGAATTCTCACTTTGTCCTTTCGACGCCCATCCCAGCGCCGATTATTTATTCATCTGAGCACTTCGTTTGAAGGGGGAGGCATAGCTTAAAAGGACTTTAAAAGAACGTGTGCCTGAAAATGCTGCTCAGGACGGGACAATGTGCAATAAATTTTACTCTCAAATTCTGACGATCCGTGTTTTCTTATTCCTAGAACAACGAGGCCAAGTTGAAAACCTTCCTTTATTTTAAAGGAATTTTTCGGGGAGGTGGATTACGGCTGTTAAATCACGGCTACTCACAAACAAACGCCTTGTCTTTTGGGGGTTGCTTAAGAGGAGCGTTTGTGCTGAGTTTGTAGGCTTTAATCCTCTTTCCAAGCTCAGAGTCTAGAAAAATAAAAAAATAAATAAATAAATAAATAAATAAAAAATAAATAAATAAATAAATAAATAAAATTAAATAAATAAACAGACAATTGAGGGGGCGGTTATTCCTTGGAGCACATTTTAAAGGGGATGCATATATTTTAAAAAATTAAAGAATGTATATCTGACAATGCTGCTCAGGAAGGGACAATTTGCAATAATCTTTATTAGACACACACACTCACACAAATACACACAAACGTCTGAACCAGCATCAAACCAGAGTTAAAAAAAACCAGTTATTTTGCAGGGGGGGGGGGTGTCCTAATATCAGGCGTAAGACAGAAAAAACCTGGAGACCGATTGACAGATTAAAGAGGCAAATATCCCCTTGCTGATTTCTGTGACTAACCCCGATCTTGGTCTTCCGAAAGGTTTCCAAGATGTGGATGTTTCTGAGCGTATCATGGGAGGTAGGCTATATGGGGTGGGGGAGAAGGACATTTGAGTGCCTTACTTGCCCTAACCATGTTCTGGGTTTATGGCTGGTCGCCTCCATGAACTGAGTTGGGCTTAACAGATGTGTAGGATCCCCTTGTTTCGTTGAACCATTCTGCTACAACTTAATGCTCGGCACTTTTCCTTTGAGGACATGAGAAAATTGGGACTCTTAAAGGAAACCATATTTTAATTAAACACGGTTTAGCAAATTATTTAACCCCAGGGAGCATATTCAAGGAATGTACTGCAGTTCAAGGCGCCGGCTTACCTATTTCCTGGAGGGGGATGATAGGGCACTGCTAACTGCAGAACCCATCTTCCCCAGCCAGCATGGCCATTACAGGTAAGGAACCTTCAATAAAAGTCTTTGAATCCTCAACGTCCAGCCTCCCAGGAAGAGAGACTCAACATTCAGAAACCTCAATTGGGAGAATTTGGGCTCTTAAAATTGATGAACTCAGGATTCCACCTCTGAAGCCTTCAGGCTCCAAAGTCTCCCACCCATCAGGGAGCAGATAAAATGGACCTTTGCAACACAATTAAGGGTAATGGAAGGTCCATTTGATGTTTTGAAGTCCCAAACCCACCCTCCCTCCCTCCCTCCCTCCCCTCCCTCCCTCCCTCCCTCCCTCCCTCCCTCCCTCCCTTCCTTCCTTCCTTCCTTCCTTCCTTCCTTCCTTCCTTCCTTCCTCTTCGTCCTCCTCCTCTCCTTCCCCGTCCTTTCTCCTTCTCCTTTTCCCTTGTTTAAATAAGTAAATAAGTACAGGGGCTCAACAGCAAGGGTCATTTTAAAAGATAAGTATCCTGACTTCCCCCACTCCTCCCATTGGCCAATAAGGACACCCAGCGGTGGGGAGGGTCAGCATTTGAACTCAGGGGCCTGGAGTATAAAAGCCCATCCCAATGATATCTAGCAGCCGCATCTGACATCTGGGTGATCCAATCGTCCTGCAAACTGTTTTTACTTGCCTCCAAAATGAACGCCGGCAATTCAGGTAAGAAATCATCTTTGGCGCGTCCTATTTCTCCCAATTTCTTTTTTTCTCCCCTTTTTTACGGGGTACTGCAGGTGGAGGATGTCGGTCAGCCGAGCCCAACAATAGGTTTTCTAACCTGTTTGTGGCCGGGGTTCGCACCCCTTTGTGCCGCTTGGAGGGAGCCAAACTCTGGCTGACGGGGGAAAAGCACCGAATTCGTTCCAAACCCGGGTTTACAGGGGAGGAAACGCGAGGAGCGAGATTTATCTGGGTTTGGGGAGTCTCGCTTCGCCCGGGCCACGAGAAGGCTGCCATCCGCGCCCGTCCATTGCAACGCGACCGCCGAAGCCAACGGATTGCGCGGTATCCTAGACTTAATCCTGGGTCAGTTACGGGGGCGACGTGAAGGGGAGGCTTGCTTGCCTACTGGACACGCGAAAAACTCAAACTCTGGTGAACGGAGCTGACTCCTGCTTGCTCCAACCAATAAATTAATCCAACCCTGCTAACCAGTTAAAACCTCCAACTGGCCTGCATTGGGAAGCCTGTTGGTCGATGGGGAAGTGGGGGGCAGGTTCTGAGAAGTGACCTTCAGACAACGGGGCTGATTCCAAAACGGAGCGTCTTGATCGCGTTCACACAAGCCCCGTCTAGGTACACGGATCCTCTCCAAATTGCGCTTCACACTACGCACTCACTTGGTTCCCCCCGCCCTTCTCCCTCCTCTTCATGAAAATGGGCAAAAGCGAGAGCTACGAGGGGCGAAAGAAGGAAAAGGACCATTTATACAAGGGAGCAAGTGGCCCGCCTCACCGAAGCCTTCGAGGCGCACCCCTATCCCGGCTACGAAGCCCGCGAGCGCCTGGCGCGCCAGATTGGCATCCCGGAGGCGCGGATCCACGTAAGGACGGGTGCCCCCTCCCCCCCGGGCGCCCGTGTCCCACCGACCCGGGGCAAATGGGCGTTGGGGAGACTAGGAGCTGTTAAAAAGGAATTAACTTGGCCTTCTGCTAGGAAGGGACCACAAGGGACTCTCTCTGCAGCCGGGATGGGATATGTCGGTTTTGAAATAATAAAGTGTGTGTGCACACATCTCTACTCTCAAAATCCTTGCTCCCCCCCCCCCCAGGTCTGGTTCCAGAACAGGAGTTCCAGGCAACCCAGGCCGTTGAACTCGGGAGAAAGCGGGGAAAGCAGCCGGCAGGAGGACCCTTCGGAGTCGCCACTGGCACCTGACAGCCTGAACTACCCCTCCCTCGCGGCTGGACCCGTTTGGGGTGACCCACAGGGGAGCAATTGGACCTTCCTAGGGCCCCCAGGCCTTCCAACCGCTGGAAGGGAGCCAGGAAGCGGCTCCTTCCACGTCGCACATCCCTGGGACTTTGGGGCCCGCTCTCCCGGTCCTGCAGAGCTCCTGGGACGCCTGCGCTCCCCCTGGATCCGGCCTGCTCCCCGCCGTCCCCCAACCTCCCCAACCTCCCCAACAGGACCCCCTCCTGCAACCTCCCCCACAGACCTACTCCTATCACCCCTACCGCCCGCAGGAGACTCAACAGCTTCCGGGGGATCCCTTTTATGCCACCCAGCCCTACTCAACTCCAGATCCAGCCTTGCGTCTCCACGGAGCCTCGGACCTGGAAGGAGCTTTGGGCTTCTCAGGACGGGACAATGTGCAATAAATTTTACTCTCAAATTCTGACGATCCGTGTTTTCCTATTCCTAGAACAACGAGGCCAAGTTGAAAACCTTCCTTTATTTTAAAGGAATTTGTCGGGGAGGTGGATTACGGGTGTTAAGTCACGGCTACTCACAAACAAACGCCTTTTCTTTTGGGCATTGCGTAAGAGGAGAGATTGTGCTGAGTGTGCCGACTTTACGCCTCTTTCCAAGCCCAGAGTATCCAAGGTGGAAAGGAAGGAATATCTGGATCTTAGGAGAAAAACTGCCGTGTGTCTATTTTCCTTCCCTGTGCTTTTTGCAAAATAAATAAATATATTTACAACTGGGGGGGAGGGTATTCGTCGGAGCATTTCATTTTAAAAGGGATGCATATTTTTTTTAAAAAAATTAAATATGTATCTGGAAATACTGCTCAGGAAGGGACAATTTGCAATAACCTTTATTATTACACACACGCGCACACTTCTGAACCGGCATCAAACCAGAGTCAGAAAACTCGGTTATTTTGAATGGAGAGGGTGTCCTAATATCAGTAAGGCAGAGAAAACTTGGAGACAGCTTGACCAAAGAGGCAAATATCCCCTTGCTGATATCTGTGACTAAGCCCGATCTTGGTCTTCAGAAAGGTTTCCAAGATGTGGATGTTTCTGAGCGTATCGTGGGAGGTAGGCTATATGGGGTGGGGGAGAAGGACATTTGAGCGCCTTACTTGCCCTAACCATGTTCTGGGTTTATGGCTGGTTGCCTCCATGAACTGAGTTGGGCTTAACAGAAGTGTAGGATCCCCTTGTTTCGTTGAACCATTCTGCTACAACTTAATGCTCGGCACTTTTCCTTTGAGGACATGAGAAAATTGGGACTCTTAAAGGAAAACATACTTTAATTAAACATAGTTTAGCAAGCTACCTACCCCCAGGGAGCATATTCAAGGAACGTACTGCAATTCAAGGCACCGGCTTACCTATTTTCTGGAGGGGATGATAGGGCACTGCTAACTGCAAAACCCATCTTCCCCAGCCAGCATGGCCATTACAGGTAAGGAACCTTCAATAAAAGTCTTTGAATCTTCAACGTCCAGCCTTCCACGAAGAGAGACTCAAAATCCAGAAGCTTCAACGGGGAGAATTTGGGTTCTTAAAATTGGTGAACTCAGGATTCCACCTCTGAAGCCTTCAGGCTCCAACTTCTCCCATCCATCAGGGAGCAGATAAAATGGATCTTTGCAATCCAATTAAGGGTCATGGAAGGTCCATTGGATGTTCTGAAGGTCGCAAACCCCATCTTGGGTTCCGATCCTGCAACGCGACCGCCGAGGCCAACGAATTGCGCGGTATCCTAGGCTTAATCCTGGGTCAGTTGCGGGGGCGACGTGAAGGAGAGGCTTGCTTGCGTCCTGGACACGCCTTCTGCAAGGAAGGGACTACAAGGGACTTTCTCTGCAGCCGGGATGGGATATGTCGGCTTTGACGTAATAAAGTGTGTGCGCGTTCGTCTCTCTCTGTGTCTCTCTCTCTTTCTCTGTCTCTGTCTCTCTCTGTCTCTCTCTGTCTCTGTCTCTGTCTCTGTCTCTCTCTCTCTCTCTCTCTCTCTCTCTCTCTCTCTCTCTCTCTCTCTCTCTCTCTCTCTCTCTCTGTGTCTGTCTGTGTCTGTCTGTCTCTCTATCTCTTTCTCTCTGTGTGTATGTGTGTGTCCGTCTCTTGCTGGCTCGCTCGCTCTCTGTCTGTCTTTCGCTCGCTCTGTCTCTCTCATGCACACACTCGGACTCTCAAAATCCTTGCTTTTTTTCTCAGGTCTGCTTCCAGACCAGAAGGGCCAGGCAACCCAGGCTATTGAGCTCTCTGTCTGTCTTTCGCTCTCTCTGTCTCTCTCTCTCTCTCTCTCACGCACACATTCGGACTCTCAAAATCCTTGCTCCCCCCCCCCCAGGTCTGGTTCCAGAACAGGAGGTCCAGGCAACCCAGGCCATTGAACTCGGGAGAAAGCGAGGAAAGCAGCCGGCAGGAGGACCTTTCGGAGTAGCCACTGGCACCTGACACCTTTAACTGTAGCTTAGTTAGGGTAAATGCGAGACCACCTATAGCTTAAAATAACTTTAAAAGAACGTGTGTTTTAAATGTTGCTCAGGACGGGACAATTTGCAATAAATTTTACTCTCAAATTCTGACGATCCTGTTTTCTTATTCCTAGAACGAGGCCAAGTTGAAAACCTTCCTTTATTTTAAAGGAATTTGTCGGGGAGGTGGATTACGGGTGTTAAGTCAGGGCTACTCAGAAACCCCTTGTCTTTTGCGGGTTGCGTAAGAGGAGAGGTTGAGTATCCAAGGTGGAAAGGAACGAATATCTAGAATTTAGGAGGAAACTGCCGTGTGTCTATTTTCCTTCCCTTTGCTTTTTGCAAAGCAAAATAAATAAATATCTAGAAATTTGAGGGGGGTTATTAATCGGAGCACTTCATCTTGAGGGGGATGCATATATATTTTTAAAAAATTAAAGAATGTATATCTGACAATGCTGCTCAGGAAGGGACAATTTGCAATAAACTGTATTATTAGACACACACACACACAAACACACACACTGCTGAGCCAGCATCAAACCAGAGCCAGAAAACTGGGTTATTTTGCAGGGAGCGGGGTTGTCCTAATATCAAGCGTAAGGCAGAGAAAACGTGGAGACAGCTTGACCAAAGAGGCAAATATTCCCTTGCTGATATCTGTGACTAAGCCCGATCTTGGTCTTCAGAAAGGTTTCCAAGATGTGGATGTTTCTGAGCGTATCATGGGAGGTAGGCTATATGGGGTGGCGGAGAAGGACATTTGAGCGCCTTACTTGCCCTAACCATGTTCTGGGTTTATGGCTGGATGCCACCTTAGTTGTGCTTAACAGAGGTTTAAGATCCCCTGGTTTGGTTGAACCATTCTGCTACAACTTAATGCTCAGCACTTTTCCTTTCAGCACACGAGAAAATTGGGACTCTTAAAGGAAACCATATTTCAATTAAACACGGTTTAGCAAACTATTTAACCCCAGGGAGCATATTCAAGGAACGTACTGCAATTCAAGGCACCGGCTTACATATCTCCTGGAGGAGATGATAGGGCACTGCTAACTGCAGAACCCATCTTCCACAGGCAACATGGCCATTACAGGTAAGGAACCTTCAATAAATGTCTTTGAATCTTCAAAGTCTAAGCCTCCCATGAAGACAGACTCAACATCCAGAAGGCTCAATGGGGAGAATTTGGGCTCTTAAAATTGGTGAACTCAGGATTCCGCCTCTGAAGCCTTCAGGCTCCAACTTCTCCCACCCACCAGGTTAAAGTGGACCTTTGCAACCCAATTAAGAACAGAGGCCATGGAAGGTCCATTGCATTGTCTGAAGGTACCAAACCCCACCTTGGGTTCCGATCCTGCTTCCTTGCTCTTGCTCTTCCTCCTCCTCCTCCTCCTCCTCCCCTTCCTCCTCCTCCCCCTCCTCCTCCCTCCTCTTTTTCCATTGTGTAAATTAGTACAGGGGCCCAACAGCAAGGGTCATTTTTTATTTTAATTAAACAAAAAACACACACAAAAACATTCTTCATTACATCTTCCAGAAAGCATGTCGATTGGTTACAAATAAATTTTGTGCGTTACTACAATCATTCTTTATACTTCATTCATATTGAATTGTACATTTTAAATCAAACATCTTTATACCATCAATATACCATCATTCTCATTTAACTATATTTGTTTAAACGTGCTTTTGTCTAGAATCATTTATATTTATATTATAATAAATCTAGACAAAAAATTATTACTAGAATTTATAAGTACCCAGGAGAGATTGCATCTTTATAACAAAATCTAAACAAAAAATATTAATAAAATTAATAAATCTTTTCCCCAGGTCCCATATTATAGTTTATATCCAAATTGTTTTTACCAGTTAGAGTTATTATTTCATTATTATTGTCATGATGGGTTATCTCTTAAGGAATAAACATTTTAAAAACAAAAACATTCTATAAGCATCTACAAAGTTCTACTTATTAATCACGAAAAATTAACTAAGTTTTTATTTTTATTTTTTTCCCCATTCAATTGTATTTTATTTGGGTTTCACCATTCTTAACTTTCTTATTTTACTCATAACTATTATTTTTGAGTTTTGTTACATTCCTTCATTGATTCTTGTTTCTTTCCTCCATCCACCTATACCATTTATCCCATATCTGGTAGAATTCTGATTCTTCTTTTCCCTGAATTTCTTTAGTTAGTTTGTCCATTTCAGCACAGTCCATAACCTTTCTTATTATTTCATCTTCACTTGGAGTTAGTTTGTTTTTCCATTTCTGGGCATAGGCAATCCTTGCCGCCGTAGTTATATGTAGTATTAAATACTGGATTTCTTTTTTGTATTTCGCAGACATTATTCCTAATAAAAAGATTTCCGGTTTCCATTCTATTTTAACTCCCGTTATTGCCTCCAGCCAGTTTTTGATCTTTTTTCAAAACTTTTTAGCCTCCTCACAGGTCTACCATAAATGGTAATGCGTTCCGTGTATCGATTCGCATTTCCAACATTTTGGGGATGTATTTGACGATATTTTAGCTAACCTTGTTGGTGCCAGGTGCCATCTATAAAACATTTTGTATTGGTTTTCCTTGTATGCAACTGATAGTGTGATTTTTAAGTTTGTTCCCCAAAATTTTTCCCATTTGTCTAATTCAATATTATATCCAAAGTTCTGCACCCATTTTATCATTTGTTCTTTCACAATTTCCTCTTCCATTTTGTACTTCAGGAGAAATTTACATATTCTCCCTATCATTTTTCTATCTGAGCTTTGAATGATTTTATCCAATTTGTGTGGTTCTGTTTCAATGTCATATAATTTGGTATCTTTATTGTATTTAGTTTTGATTTGAAGGTAAGTTAGCCAGTCAACTTTCATGTTCTGTTCTACCAATTCTTCAATTATTTTTAAGTTTCCCTGTCTATCAATTAAGTCTCTATATCTTAGCATTTTAGCAAGGGTCATTTTAAAAGGTAAGTATCCTGACCTCCCCCCCACTCCTCCCATTGGCCAATAAGGACATCCAGCGGTGGAGAGGGTCAGCAGTTGAACTCAGGGGCCAGGAGTATAAAAGCCCATCCCAATGATATCTAGTAGCCACATCTGACATCTGGGTGATCCAATCCTCCTAGAAACTCTTTCTACTTGCCTCCAAAATGAACGCCGGCAATTCAGGTAAGAAATCAACTTTTGGGCGCCTATTTCTCCCTATTTCTTTTTTTTCTCCCCTCTCTTACGGGGCAATGCAGACGGAGGATGTCGGTTAGCCGAGACCCAAAAAACGTTTTCTAACCCGTTTGTAGCCGGGCTTCGTACCCCTTTGCGCCGCTTGGAGGGAGCCAAACTCTGGCTAATGGGGAAAAGCACCGAATTCGTTCCAAACCCGGGTTTACAGGGGAGGAAACGTGAGGAGGGGGATTTCTCTCTGTTTGGGGCGTCTCGCTTCGCCCGGGCCACGAGAAGGCCCATTGCAACGCGACCGTCGAGGCCAACGAATTGCGCGGTATCCTATGCTTAATCCTGGGTCAGTTGCGGGGGCGACGCGAAAGGGAGGCTTGCGTGCGTCCTGGACACGCGAAAAACTCAAACTCGGGTGAGCGGAGCTGACGCCTGCTTGCTCCAACCAATAAATTAATCCAACCTGACCAACCAGTTAAAACGTCTAACTGGCGTGCATTGGGAAGCCTGTTGGTCTATGGGGAGGTGGGGGGGGGCGCTTTTCTTTTTTTGCAGGTTCTGAGAAGTGACCTTCAGACAACGGGGCTGATTCCAAAACAAAGCGTCTTGATCGCTTTCACACAAGCCCCGTCTAGATGCGCGGATCCTCTCCAAATTGCGCTTCACGTTACGCACTTGGTTCCCCCCCCTTCTCCCTTCCCTTCAGGAAAGTGGGCAACAAAAGCAAGAGCTACGAGGGGCGAAAGGAGAAAACGGACAATGTATACGAAGGAGCAAGTGGCCCGCCTCACGGAAGCCTTCGAGGCGCACCCCTATCCCGGATACGAGGCCCGCGAGCGCCTGGCGCGCCAGATTGGCATCCCGGAGGCCCGGATCCACGTAAGGACGGGTGCCCCCCTCTCCCGCGTGTCCCACCGACCCGGGGCAAAGGGGAGGCGGAGAGACTAGGAGCTGTTAAAAAGGAATTAACTTGGCCTTCTGGTAGTAAGGGACCACAAGGGACTCTCTCTGCAGCCGGGATGGGATATGTCGCCTTTGACGTAATAAAGTGTGTGCGCACACATTCTGACTCTCAAAATCCTTGCTCCCCCCCCCCCCCAGGTCTGGTTCCAGAACAGGAGGGCCAGGCAACCCAGGCCGTTGAACTCGGGAGAAAGCGGGGAAAGCAGCCGGCAGGAGGAGCTTTCGGAGTCGCCACTGGCACCTGACAGCCTGGACTACTCCTCCCTCGCGGCTGGACCCGTTTGGGGTGACCCACAGGGGAGCAATTGGACCTTCCTAGGACACCCCCAGGCCTTCCAACCGCTGGAAGGGAGTCAGGAAGCGGCTCCTTCCACGTCGCACATCCCTGGGACTTTGGGGCCCGCTCTCCCGGTCCTGCAGAGCTCCTGGGACGCCAGCGCTCCCTCTGGATCCGGCCTGGTTCCCGCCGTTCCCCAACCTCCCCAACAGGACCCCCTCCTGCAACCTCCCACACAGACCAACTCCTATCACCCCTACCAACCGCAGGAGACTCAGCAGCTGCCGGGGGATCCGTTCTATGCCTCTCAGCCGTACTCAGTTCCCGATCAAGCCTTGGGTCTCCCCGGAGCCTCGGACCTGGAAGGAGCTTTGGGCTGCTTGGCGCAGGGGTCGGCTCCCGATGGCGAGATGCCCCAGCCTACTTTTTATGGGAATGAAGCGGCAAACTGGGGAAACTGGAGATAACTGGTCTCCGGAATTCTCACTTTGTCCTTTCGACGCCCATCCCAGCGCCGATTATTTATTCATCTGAGCACTTCGTTTGAAGGGGGAGGCATAGCTTAAAAGGACTTTAAAAGAACGTGTGCCTGAAAATGCTGCTCAGGACGGGACAATGTGCAATAAATTTTACTCTCAAATTCTGACGATCCGTGTTTTCTTATTCCTAGAACAACGAGGCCAAGTTGAAAACCTTCCTTTATTTTAAAGGAATTTTTCGGGGAGGTGGATTACGGCTGTTAAATCACGGCTACTCACAAACAAACGCCTTGTCTTTTGGGGGTTGCTTAAGAGGAGCGTTTGTGCTGAGTTTGTAGGCTTTAATCCTCTTTCCAAGCTCAGAGTCTAGAAAAATAAAAAAATAAATAAATAAATAAATAAATAAAAAATAAATAAATAAATAAATAAATAAAATTAAATAAATAAACAGACAATTGAGGGGGCGGTTATTCCTTGGAGCACATTTTAAAGGGGATGCATATATTTTAAAAAATTAAAGAATGTATATCTGACAATGCTGCTCAGGAAGGGACAATTTGCAATAATCTTTATTAGACACACACACTCACACAAATACACACAAACGTCTGAACCAGCATCAAACCAGAGTTAAAAAAAACCAGTTATTTTGCAGGGGGGGGGGGTGTCCTAATATCAG
Organism: Natrix helvetica; assembly: GCF_964273705.1. NCBI lineage: Eukaryota > Metazoa > Chordata > Lepidosauria > Squamata > Natricidae > Natrix > Natrix helvetica. The sequence goes on from NW_028113449.1 coordinate 19,271, forward strand.
GCGTAAGACAGAAAAAACCTGGAGACCGATTGACAGATTAAAGAGGCAAATATCCCCTTGCTGATTTCTGTGACTAACCCCGATCTTGGTCTTCCGAAAGGTTTCCAAGATGTGGATGTTTCTGAGCGTATCATGGGAGGTAGGCTATATGGGGTGGGGGAGAAGGACATTTGAGTGCCTTACTTGCCCTAACCATGTTCTGGGTTTATGGCTGGTCGCCTCCATGAACTGAGTTGGGCTTAACAGATGTGTAGGATCCCCTTGTTTCGTTGAACCATTCTGCTACAACTTAATGCTCGGCACTTTTCCTTTGAGGACATGAGAAAATTGGGACTCTTAAAGGAAACCATATTTTAATTAAACACGGTTTAGCAAATTATTTAACCCCAGGGAGCATATTCAAGGAATGTACTGCAGTTCAAGGCGCCGGCTTACCTATTTCCTGGAGGGGGATGATAGGGCACTGCTAACTGCAGAACCCATCTTCCCCAGCCAGCATGGCCATTACAGGTAAGGAACCTTCAATAAAAGTCTTTGAATCCTCAACGTCCAGCCTCCCAGGAAGAGAGACTCAACATTCAGAAACCTCAATTGGGAGAATTTGGGCTCTTAAAATTGATGAACTCAGGATTCCACCTCTGAAGCCTTCAGGCTCCAAAGTCTCCCACCCATCAGGGAGCAGATAAAATGGACCTTTGCAACACAATTAAGGGTAATGGAAGGTCCATTTGATGTTTTGAAGTCCCAAACCCACCCTCCCTCCCTCCCTCCCTCCCCTCCCTCCCTCCCTCCCTCCCTCCCTCCCTCCCTCCCTTCCTTCCTTCCTTCCTTCCTTCCTTCCTTCCTTCCTTCCTTCCTCTTCGTCCTCCTCCTCTCCTTCCCCGTCCTTTCTCCTTCTCCTTTTCCCTTGTTTAAATAAGTAAATAAGTACAGGGGCTCAACAGCAAGGGTCATTTTAAAAGATAAGTATCCTGACTTCCCCCACTCCTCCCATTGGCCAATAAGGACACCCAGCGGTGGGGAGGGTCAGCATTTGAACTCAGGGGCCTGGAGTATAAAAGCCCATCCCAATGATATCTAGCAGCCGCATCTGACATCTGGGTGATCCAATCGTCCTGCAAACTGTTTTTACTTGCCTCCAAAATGAACGCCGGCAATTCAGGTAAGAAATCATCTTTGGCGCGTCCTATTTCTCCCAATTTCTTTTTTTCTCCCCTTTTTTACGGGGTACTGCAGGTGGAGGATGTCGGTCAGCCGAGCCCAACAATAGGTTTTCTAACCTGTTTGTGGCCGGGGTTCGCACCCCTTTGTGCCGCTTGGAGGGAGCCAAACTCTGGCTGACGGGGGAAAAGCACCGAATTCGTTCCAAACCCGGGTTTACAGGGGAGGAAACGCGAGGAGCGAGATTTATCTGGGTTTGGGGAGTCTCGCTTCGCCCGGGCCACGAGAAGGCTGCCATCCGCGCCCGTCCATTGCAACGCGACCGCCGAAGCCAACGGATTGCGCGGTATCCTAGACTTAATCCTGGGTCAGTTACGGGGGCGACGTGAAGGGGAGGCTTGCTTGCCTACTGGACACGCGAAAAACTCAAACTCTGGTGAACGGAGCTGACTCCTGCTTGCTCCAACCAATAAATTAATCCAACCCTGCTAACCAGTTAAAACCTCCAACTGGCCTGCATTGGGAAGCCTGTTGGTCGATGGGGAAGTGGGGGGCAGGTTCTGAGAAGTGACCTTCAGACAACGGGGCTGATTCCAAAACGGAGCGTCTTGATCGCGTTCACACAAGCCCCGTCTAGGTACACGGATCCTCTCCAAATTGCGCTTCACACTACGCACTTGGTTCCCCCCGCCCTTCTCCCTCCTCTTCATGAAAATGGGCAAAAGCGAGAGCTACGAGGGGCGAAAGAAGGAAAAGGACCATTTATACAAGGGAGCAAGTGGCCCGCCTCACCGAAGCCTTCGAGGCGCACCCCTATCCCGGCTACGAAGCCCGCGAGCGCCTGGCGCGCCAGATTGGCATCCCGGAGGCGCGGATCCACGTAAGGACGGGTGCCCCCTCCCCCCCGGGCGCCCGTGTCCCACCGACCCGGGGCAAATGGGCGTTGGGGAGACTAGGAGCTGTTAAAAAGGAATTAACTTGGCCTTCTGCTAGGAAGGGACCACAAGGGACTCTCTCTGCAGCCGGGATGGGATATGTCGGTTTTGAAATAATAAAGTGTGTGTGCACACATCTCTACTCTCAAAATCCTTGCTCCCCCCCCCCCCAGGTCTGGTTCCAGAACAGGAGTTCCAGGCAACCCAGGCCGTTGAACTCGGGAGAAAGCGGGGAAAGCAGCCGGCAGGAGGACCCTTCGGAGTCGCCACTGGCACCTGACAGCCTGAACTACCCCTCCCTCGCGGCTGGACCCGTTTGGGGTGACCCACAGGGGAGCAATTGGACCTTCCTAGGGCCCCCAGGCCTTCCAACCGCTGGAAGGGAGCCAGGAAGCGGCTCCTTCCACGTCGCACATCCCTGGGACTTTGGGGCCCGCTCTCCCGGTCCTGCAGAGCTCCTGGGACGCCTGCGCTCCCCCTGGATCCGGCCTGCTCCCCGCCGTCCCCCAACCTCCCCAACCTCCCCAACAGGACCCCCTCCTGCAACCTCCCCCACAGACCTACTCCTATCACCCCTACCGCCCGCAGGAGACTCAACAGCTTCCGGGGGATCCCTTTTATGCCACCCAGCCCTACTCAACTCCAGATCCAGCCTTGCGTCTCCACGGAGCCTCGGACCTGGAAGGAGCTTTGGGCTTCTCAGGACGGGACAATGTGCAATAAATTTTACTCTCAAATTCTGACGATCCGTGTTTTCCTATTCCTAGAACAACGAGGCCAAGTTGAAAACCTTCCTTTATTTTAAAGGAATTTGTCGGGGAGGTGGATTACGGGTGTTAAGTCACGGCTACTCACAAACAAACGCCTTTTCTTTTGGGCATTGCGTAAGAGGAGAGATTGTGCTGAGTGTGCCGACTTTACGCCTCTTTCCAAGCCCAGAGTATCCAAGGTGGAAAGGAAGGAATATCTGGATCTTAGGAGAAAAACTGCCGTGTGTCTATTTTCCTTCCCTGTGCTTTTTGCAAAATAAATAAATATATTTACAACTGGGGGGGAGGGTATTCGTCGGAGCATTTCATTTTAAAAGGGATGCATATTTTTTTAAAAAAAATTAAATATGTATCTGGAAATACTGCTCAGGAAGGGACAATTTGCAATAACCTTTATTATTACACACACGCGCACACTTCTGAACCGGCATCAAACCAGAGTCAGAAAACTCGGTTATTTTGAATGGAGAGGGTGTCCTAATATCAGTAAGGCAGAGAAAACTTGGAGACAGCTTGACCAAAGAGGCAAATATCCCCTTGCTGATATCTGTGACTAAGCCCGATCTTGGTCTTCAGAAAGGTTTCCAAGATGTGGATGTTTCTGAGCGTATCGTGGGAGGTAGGCTATATGGGGTGGGGGAGAAGGACATTTGAGCGCCTTACTTGCCCTAACCATGTTCTGGGTTTATGGCTGGTTGCCTCCATGAACTGAGTTGGGCTTAACAGAAGTGTAGGATCCCCTTGTTTCGTTGAACCATTCTGCTACAACTTAATGCTCGGCACTTTTCCTTTGAGGACATGAGAAAATTGGGACTCTTAAAGGAAAACATACTTTAATTAAACATAGTTTAGCAAGCTACCTACCCCCAGGGAGCATATTCAAGGAACGTACTGCAATTCAAGGCACCGGCTTACCTATTTTCTGGAGGGGATGATAGGGCACTGCTAACTGCAAAACCCATCTTCCCCAGCCAGCATGGCCATTACAGGTAAGGAACCTTCAATAAAAGTCTTTGAATCTTCAACGTCCAGCCTTCCACGAAGAGAGACTCAAAATCCAGAAGCTTCAACGGGGAGAATTTGGGTTCTTAAAATTGGTGAACTCAGGATTCCACCTCTGAAGCCTTCAGGCTCCAACTTCTCCCATCCATCAGGGAGCAGATAAAATGGATCTTTGCAATCCAATTAAGGGTCATGGAAGGTCCATTGGATGTTCTGAAGGTCGCAAACCCCATCTTGGGTTCCGATCCTGCAACGCGACCGCCGAGGCCAACGAATTGCGCGGTATCCTAGGCTTAATCCTGGGTCAGTTGCGGGGGCGACGTGAAGGAGAGGCTTGCTTGCGTCCTGGACACGCCTTCTGCAAGGAAGGGACTACAAGGGACTTTCTCTGCAGCCGGGATGGGATATGTCGGCTTTGACGTAATAAAGTGTGTGCGCGTTCGTCTCTCTCTGTGTCTCTCTCTCTTTCTCTGTCTCTGTCTGTCTCTGTCTCTCTCTGTCTCTGTCTCTCTCTCTCTCTCTCTCTCTCTCTCTCTCTCTCTCTCTCTCTCTCTCTCTCTCTCTCTCTCTCTCTCTCTCTCTCTCTCTCTCTCTGTGTCTGTCTGTGTCTGTCTGTCTCTCTATCTCTTTCTCTCTGTGTGTATGTGTGTGTCCGTCTCTTGCTGGCTCGCTCGCTCTCTGTCTGTCTTTCGCTCGCTCTGTCTCTCTCATGCACACACTCGGACTCTCAAAATCCTTGCTTTTTTTCTCAGGTCTGCTTCCAGACCAGAAGGGCCAGGCAACCCAGGCTATTGAGCTCTCTGTCTGTCTTTCGCTCTCTCTGTCTCTCTCTCTCTCTCTCTCACGCACACATTCGGACTCTCAAAATCCTTGCTCCCCCCCCCCCAGGTCTGGTTCCAGAACAGGAGGTCCAGGCAACCCAGGCCATTGAACTCGGGAGAAAGCGAGGAAAGCAGCCGGCAGGAGGACCTTTCGGAGTAGCCACTGGCACCTGACACCTTTAACTGTAGCTTAGTTAGGGTAAATGCGAGACCACCTATAGCTTAAAATAACTTTAAAAGAACGTGTGTTTTAAATGTTGCTCAGGACGGGACAATTTGCAATAAATTTTACTCTCAAATTCTGACGATCCTGTTTTCTTATTCCTAGAACGAGGCCAAGTTGAAAACCTTCCTTTATTTTAAAGGAATTTGTCGGGGAGGTGGATTACGGGTGTTAAGTCAGGGCTACTCAGAAACCCCTTGTCTTTTGCGGGTTGCGTAAGAGGAGAGGTTGAGTATCCAAGGTGGAAAGGAACGAATATCTAGAATTTAGGAGGAAACTGCCGTGTGTCTATTTTCCTTCCCTTTGCTTTTTGCAAAGCAAAATAAATAAATATCTAGAAATTTGAGGGGGGTTATTAATCGGAGCACTTCATCTTGAGGGGGATGCATATATATTTTTAAAAAATTAAAGAATGTATATCTGACAATGCTGCTCAGGAAGGGACAATTTGCAATAAACTGTATTATTAGACACACACACACACAAACACACACACTGCTGAGCCAGCATCAAACCAGAGCCAGAAAACTGGGTTATTTTGCAGGGAGCGGGGTTGTCCTAATATCAAGCGTAAGGCAGAGAAAACGTGGAGACAGCTTGACCAAAGAGGCAAATATTCCCTTGCTGATATCTGTGACTAAGCCCGATCTTGGTCTTCAGAAAGGTTTCCAAGATGTGGATGTTTCTGAGCGTATCATGGGAGGTAGGCTATATGGGGTGGCGGAGAAGGACATTTGAGCGCCTTACTTGCCCTAACCATGTTCTGGGTTTATGGCTGGTTGCCTCCATGAACTGAGTTGGGCTTAACAGATGTGTAGGATCCCCTTGTTTCGTTGAACCATTCTGCTAAAACTTAATGCTCAGCACTTTTCCTTTGAGGACATGAGAAAAAAAAAAAGCACTACTGTGCATGCCCAAGATGGGGTCTTGTTGCATTTGAGGAGAACTTCGGGGAGATGATTTTCCTTCTCGGGGTATGCAGGGGGTACCCTATCCCATCTTCGGTTCCAGCTATGGGAACTTCCTGGGACCTGGGTAGGGGGGGTAACCTTGAGCTGCAATTTCCTGCTGCCGCTGCCCACGCCATGGTAATATCCCAGTTGCTCCCCCTGCTTATGGACGTGATAGACTGGATTAGCGGGGGAGTGGCTGAGGCAGCTGGCATGGGCATGGATGCCAGCGGAAGATGGTTTCCGTTGTTGGCATGGGCACGGTTAGAGTTGGGGGGGCTCCTGTGTTGTGGCCCCCCTCCCGCTATCACTGCCGTTGCCTGGGCTACCGTACTGTGCCATTTGGCCATTTGGACCCTCCCATTGTGACACTGTGGACTGGGTTAATGGAATGCGGCCCTGGCGACATGTGTGCGGCTGACATGGACGGAGCTCAGTTTTTGGAGTTGTTGGAGTTGTTGGAGCAGCCACCACTGCCACCGCTGCTGTCCTCACCGTCGCCATCATTGGCCACTTCACCAACCCGCAATTTATCATCTGCTGCGATTTTGATATCTGACCTTTACCCTTACATATTGTCTTCAACATTGACCATGGCTATGGTGGACATTAGCCTCCTGCTACCCCCTTGAACACCGTCGGCTGCCCCCTCCCCCTGTGGATATGTCATCTCCCCGTTCCATCTCCCTGTGATGTCACTCCGTTTTGGTTGATGCCACACTCTCCTCTATATTATGCTACGACAGAACTTTACTCCCTTCGGGAACTGCCCCTTTCGCAGGGATGGCCTTCTTGCTTATCAAGACGCTTCCTTAATGACGGATCTTGGGATCCTGAGAGGTGGCATGCGAAGAAGAGGCTTCTTAGGGGTTTTTTACAGGGGTTTTAAAATCACATTTTAAGAGGTGGGCGCAGGGGGGGTTGATTCGGATGGCTCATACAGACTTTGGAGTGGGGGGAGTCTGCCAGGAGACAGGCCAGAGCCAACTAATAGGCGGAGGTCGGGAGTGCTGGAAAGGGTTGAGATTCCGGGGGAGACATTAAACCATTTCATTGGGGAGTTTGCCATCTCTATTGTATGTGGGAGGGGAGGACACGGTGGGAGCCTAGGGCAAAATTATGTACGGACGGGGGTTTGCTGTTTAAGAGTGATCACGTGCTCCGACCCTCATTGCACCCCTGGGTGCTCAGGATTACAGGACCCGGGTCTCCGGCTGGTATTGCTTAACACCAGGTCCATGGTACATAAGGTTCCCCTCATTTATGACCTCATACAAGAGGGGAGAGCGAACCTGGCGTGCATTACGGAAACCTGGTTGGGCCATGAGGGGGGTATTCTCCTCATTGAATTATGCCCACCAGGCTTTTGGGCATTTTACCAGCCAAGATCCCAGGGCAGGGGTGGGGGGGTGGGGGCGATGGTTATTAGGCAAAGTCTTGTGTTGCAATTATTAATCAGCCTGGTGCCTTGTGGAGACATACTTCGGTTTATACAAAAGACTGACACACATAGACTTCAAAGAAACACATTTCTCTCTGACCTTCCAAGGACGGACAGATAACATTCCTTTCCTGGCCATAATGAAGGGGAGGCATTCATCTCTATCTCTGGCTTGTAACTACTTTTTATAATCACGTGTAGAGTGTTGCTATGTATGAAATCATAATCTTCCCTATGATTCCTCTGTTTGCTTTTTGTAACCACCCATTTCGGTAACCAATAAAGGGGGCGCGTAGGCAAAAGTCTGGGCGCTTCCATCCCGAGAAAACTTGTCTCAGAATGTGGTTTGTTTCATGGAAGGCCCTCCGGTGAATCTTACAGTCTTGGACCTCAGGAGGTCACTGTGCCTCAGATAGGCGGGGGTGAGTCCCTTTTTGTGAAGTGGGGCCTTGGAGTCCAGGTGGGCCTTTTTGTTACATACCTATCTCCCTGCTAGTTTCATCGGCCCTGCTGGAGCTGCTGGATGTGTTAGCCAGATTGGCGGTTGATTTCCCCAGGTTTATGGTCCTGGGGGATTTCAATCTGCCTTCCATTGGCAAAACATCTGAGTCAGCTCAGGAGTTCATGGCTTCCATGATGGCTATAGACCTAACTCAGATAATTCAAGACCCCACTCATAACAGGGGACACACGGTCGACCTGATTTTCATCTCTGGACAGTGGAAGAATGATCTAGATTTAGGGGATATTTCTATCCAATCCTTGTCATGATTGGATCATTTCCTCCTTAGGCTTGACTTCCATACTGCCACCCCTTGCCGCAGGGCGGCAGAACCAATTAGATGGTTCCGCCCCAGGTACCCAATGAACCTTGAAAGGTTCCTGATGGAGCTTGGGACTTTTCCTGAATCCCTTGCTCACAGTTCGACCAAAGCCCTAGCAGAAGCCTGGGATAGGGCGGCCACTGGGGCCTTGGACCGCGTTGTGCCTTTGGGGCCTCTGACCCAGTGCTTTGTATAGGGTTTCCTGCCTAGGCAGGGGGTTGGACTAGAAGACCTCCAAGGTCCCTTCCAACTCTACTATTGTATTGTATTGTATTGTATTGTATTGTATTGTATTGAATGGGGGGGGGGGGGATGGCAGAGGAGCTGCTTTCAAGCCACTGGAAAAGATATCCAATCCAACTTTTGTGTGTGTGGGGGTTTGTTTGAGAGTGAGTGAGAGAGGGAAGGGGTAGGAGAGATAGTCCAATCCAACTTGTGTGTGTGTGTGTGTGTGTTTGAGAGAGGGGGAGGAAGGGAGAGAGGGAGGAAGGAGGGGAAGGAGAAGAAAAAGAAAGAAGGAGCAAAGGAGAAAAACAAATGCTGTCGCTTTAAATTGGAACTGAGCATGCCTGGCTGTGGAATTCTGGGAGTTGAAGTCCACAAGTCTAAAAATATTTGAAACCCAGCACTGTGTCAGTACCTCACCAGTCATAAACCTCACCGCACGTCACTGGGGGGGGGGGGATGATAGGGCACTGCTAACTGCAGAGCCCATCTTTCCCAGCCAGCATGGTCATTCCAGTTAAGGAACCTTCAATAAAAATCTTTGAATCTTCAACGTCTAGCCTCCCATGAAGACAGACTCAACATCCAGAAGCCTCAATGGGGAGAATTTGGGCTCTTAAAATTGGTGAACTCAAAATTCCATCTTTGAAGCCTTCAGGCTCCAACTTCTACCTCCCACCAGGGACCACAATGAAGAGCAGAGGCCATGGAAGATCCATTGGATGTTCTGAAGGTCCCAAACCCCACCTTGGGGTCCAATCCTGCTTCCTTACTCTTCCTCCTCCTCCTCTTCCTTCCTCTTTTTCCATTGTGTAAATAAGTATGGGAGCCCAACAGCAAGGGTCATTTTAAAAGGCAAGTATTCTGATCTTCGCCCAGTGGTGGGGCAGGTCAGCATTTGAACCCAGGCTCAAGGAGTATAAAAGCCCCATCCCCAATTGCATCTGACCCCTGCAAACAGATTTTGCTTGCCATCCAAAATGAACCTTGGCAATTCAGGTAAGAAATCACCTTTTGGGGGGGAGGCTGTTTCTCCTTGATTTGTCTTTTTTCCTCCACCCTTTATGTGGCAAAGCAGGAGGAGGATGTTGGTTAGTTGAGAGAAAAAAACGTTTTGTAGCCTGCTTGTGGCCGAGAATCTCACCCCTTTGCATGGCTTCCAAAGCGCCAGACTGGGGCCGATGGAGAAAAACATCGAATTCCTTTTGCATAAGTACTCTATTTCATCACAAGAAACTTTCATAGCAATAACTATAACTTTCCAATAATACATGAGTAAACAGTTTCATTTCCAGGTTTTTTTTTTCTCTAACCATTGGTAAAACAAATGCCATACTTCATTAAATTGGTCGTCTTCTAATTCTCTAATTTCAAATATAAGTTTACTCATTTCAGCACATTCCATTTTTTCCGAATAGTTTCCTCCTTCGTTTTTTTCACTTTTCCAATTTTTGGCAAATACAATTCTAGCAGATGTTAAAACATTTATAATTAAATATTTCAAGTCCCTGTTGTATGTTTCTCGTATTATTCCCAATAAAAAGAGTTCTGGTTTTAAGTCGAAGTGATGCCCCGGTGTCTGGAAGCCGTGCGGGTCTGGATGGGGGAAAACCGGATCAGACCGGTTCAGATCAGTTTGGTTTGAACCGGTCTGGTCCGGTCTGATCCAGTCTGAACCGGTTTGAACCGGTTTGGGCCAGTCTGAGCCGGTTTGAACCAGTCTGAGCCGGTTTGAACCGGTTCAGACCGGTTCAAACTGGTTCAGACCGGTTCAAGAAAGGATCAGACCGGATCAGACTGGATCAGACCGGTTCAAAACGGTTTAGACCGGTTCAGACCGGTTCAAACCGGTTCAGACCACCCCAGACCGGTTCAAACCAGTTCAAACTGGATCAGGCCAGTTGAAACCGGTTCAGACCAGATCAGACCGGTTCAGACCGGATCAGACCGGTTCAGACTGGTTCAAACCGGTTCAAACCAGTTCAAACTCGTTCAGACCAGATCAGACCGGTTCAGACCGGTTCAAACTGGTTCAAACTGGTTCAGACCAGATCAGACCGGTTCAGACCGGATCAGACTGGTTCAAACTGGTTCAAACCGGTTCAGACCGGTTCAGACTGGTTCAGACCAGATCAGACCAGTTCAGACTGGTTCAGAACGGATCAGACCGGTTCAAACCGGTTCAAACCGGCTCAAATCGGCTCAAACCGGCTCAAACCGGATCAGACCGGTTCAAACCGGATCAGACAGGTTCAAACCGGTTCAGACCGGTTCAAACCGGATCAGACCGGTTCAAACCGGTTCAGACCGGTTCAAACCGGTTCAGACTGGATCAGACTGGTTTAAACTGGTTCAAACCGGATCAGACCGGTTCAAACCGGTTCAAACCGGTTCATACCGGATCAGACTGGTTCAAACTGGTTCAAACCGGTTCAGACCGGTTCAGACTGGTTCAGACCGGATCAGACTGGTTCAAACTGGTTCAAACCGGTTCAGGTCGGTTCAGACCGGTTCAAACCGGTTCAAACTCGTTCAGACCAGCTCAGACCGGTTCAGACCGGTTCAAACTGGTTCAGACCAGATCAGACCGGTTCAGACCGGATCAGACTGGTTCAAACTGGTTCAAACCGGTTCAGACCGGTTCAGACTGGTTCAGACCGGATCAGACCAGTTCAGACTGGTTCAAACCGGATCAGACAGGTTCAAACCGGTTCAGACCGGTTCAAACCGGATCAGACTGGTTCAAACCGGTTCAGACCGGTTCAAACCGGTTCAGACCGGATCAGACTGGTTTAAACTGGTTCAAACCGGATCAGACCGGTTCAAACCGGTTCAAAACGGTTCATACCGGATCAGACTGGTTCAAACCGGTTCAAACCGGATCAGACAGGTTCAAACCGGTTCAGACCGGTTCAAACCGGATCAGACTGGTTCAAACCGGTTCAGACCGGTTCAAACCGGTTCAGACCGGATCAGACTGGTTTAAACTGGTTCAAACCGGATCAGACCGGTTCAAACCGGTTCAAAACGGTTCATACCGGATCAGACTGGTTCAAACCGGTTCAAACCGGATCAGACCAGATCAGACTGGTTCAAACCGGTTCAGACCGGATCAGACTGGTTCAAACCGGTTCAAACCGGATCTGACCGGATCAGACCGGTTCAAACCGGTTCAGACCAGATCAGACCGGTTCAAACGGCTCAAACCGGTTCAAACCGGTCCACACTGGTTCAGACCGGTTCAGACTGGTTCAGACCGGATCAGACCGGTTCAAACCGGCTCAAATCGGCTCAAACCGGCTCAAACCGGATCAGACCGGTTCAAACCGGATCAGACAGGTTCAAACCGGTTCAGACCGGTTCAGACTGGTTCAGACCGGATCAGACCGGTTCAAACCGGTTCAAACCGGCACAAACCGGCTCAAATCGGCTCAAACCGGTTCAAACCGGATCAGACCGGTTCAAACAGGTTCAAACCGGTTCATGTCGGATCAGACAGGTTCAAACCGGTTCAAACCGGATCAGACCGGATCAGACTGGTTCAAAC